>NW_027619361.1:0-44681 GCF_964187855.1 Myxine glutinosa
TTCCAACACTAAAACAAGTGCGAAAAGTGGTTTTTCAACACTAACACAAGTTGCGAAAAGTGGTTTTTTCAACACTCTCACAAGTGCTGAAAAGTGGTTTTTCAACACTATTACACGTGCAGAAAGAGTGTTTTTTCCACACTAATACAAGTGCAGAAAAGTGAGTTTACCAGCACTAACACAAGTGCGAAAAGTGGTTTTTTCAACACTAACACAAGTGCGAAAAGTGGTTTTTCAACACTATTACAAGTGCAAAAAGTGTTTTTTTCCACACTAATACAAGTGCAAAAGTGGTTTCCTGCACCAACACTAGTGCGAAAAGTGGTTTTTCAACACTAACACAAGTGCGAAAAAGTGGTTTTTCAACACTATCACAAGTGCAAAAAGTGTTTTTTCCACACTAATACAAGTGCAAAAGTGGTTTCCTGCACCAACACAAAGTGCGAAAAGTGGTTTCACCATATTCAACCACTAACAACAAAGTTGCGAAAAGTGGTTTTTCAACACTAACCACAAGTGCTAAAAGTGGTTTTTCAAGGCAAAGGTTCAACCTATCACAAGTGCAAAAGTGTTTTTCCACACTAATACAAGTGCAAAAGTGGTTTCCTGCACCAACACAAGTGCGAAAGTGGTTTTTCAACACAAACACAAGTGGCGAAAAGTGGTTTTTCAACACTATCAAGTGCAAAAAGTGTTTTTTCCACACTAATACAAGTGCAAAACTGGTTTCCTGCACCAACACAAGTGCGAAAAGTGGTTTTTCACACTAACACAAGTGCGAAAAGTGGTTTTTCAACACTAACACAAGTGCGAAAAGTGTTTTTTCAACACTAATACAAGTGCAAAACTGGTTCTGCACCACACAATGCGAAAGTGGTTTTCAACACTAACACAAGTGTGAAAAGTGGTTTTTCAACCTAACACAAGTGCGAAAAGTGGTTTTTCAACACTAACACAAGTGCAAAAAGTGTTTTTTCAACACTATCACAAGTGCAAAAAGTGTTTTTTCATGCACTAACAGAAGTGCAAAAAGTGTTTTTTCAACACTATCACAAGTGCAAAAAGTGTTTTTTCCACACTAATACAAGTGCAAAAGTGGTTTCTGCACCAACACAAGTGCGAAAAGTGGTTTTCAACACTAACACAAGGTGAAAAGTGAAAAGGTTTTTTCAACACTAACACAAGTGCGAAAAGTGTTTTTCCACACTAATACAAGTGCAAAACTGTTTCCTGCACCAACACAAGTGCGAAAAGTGGTTTTTCAACACTAACACAAGTGCGAAAAGTGTTTTTCAACACTAATACAAGTGCAAAACTGGTTTCCTGCACCAACACAAGTGCGAAAAGTGGTTTTTCAACACTAACACAAGTGTGAAAAGTGGTTTTTCAACACTAACACAAGTGCGAAAAGTGGTTTTTCAACACTAAAGAAGTGCAAAAAGTGGTTTTCACACTATCACAAGTGCAAAAAGTGTTTTTCCACACTAATACAAGTGCAAAAGTGGTTTCCTGCACCAACACAAGGTTCGAAAAGTGGTTTTTCAACACTAACACAAGTGCGAAAAGTGGTTTTTCAACACTATCACAAGTGCAAAAAGTGTTTTTTCCACACTAATACAAGTGCAAAACTGGTTTCCTGCACCAACACAAGTGCGAAAAGTGGTTTTTCAACACTAACACAAGTGCGAAAAGTGGTTTTTCAACACTAACACAAGTGCGAAAAGTGGTTTTTCAACACTATCACAAGTGCGAAAAGTGGTTTTTTCAACACTATTACAAGTGCAAAAAGTGGTTTCCTGCACCACACAAGTGCGAAAAGTGGTTTTTCAACACAAACACAAGTGCGAAAAGTGGTTTTTCAACCACTATCACATGTGCAAAAAGTGTTTTTTCCACACTAATACAAGTGCAAAACTGGTTTCCTGCACCAACACAGTGCAAAAGTGGGTTTTTCAACACTAACACAAGTGCGAAAAGTGTTTTCAACACTAACACAAGTGCGAAAAGTGGTTTTTCAACACTATCACAAGTGCGAAAAGTGGTTTTTCAACACTATTACAAGTGCAAAAAGTGGTTTCCTGCACCAACACAAGTGCGAAAAGTGGTTTTTCAACACAAACACAAGTGCGAAAAGTGGTTTTTTCAACACTATCACAAGTGCAAAAAGTGTTTTTTCCACACTAATACAAGTGCAAAACTGGTTTCCTGCACCAACACAAGTGCGAAAAGTGGTTTTTCACACTAACACAGTGCGAAAAGTGGTTTTTCAACACTAACACAAGTGCGAAAAGTGGTTTTTCACACTAATACAAGTGCAAAACTGGTTTCCTGCACCAACACAAGTGCGAAAAGTGGTTTTTCAACACTAACACAAGTGTGAAAAGTGGTTTTTCAACACTAACACAAGTGCGAAAAGTGGTTTTTCAACACTAACAGAAGTGCAAAAAGTGGTTTTTTCAACACTATCACAAGTGCAAAAAGTGTTTTTCCACACTAATACAAGTGCAAAAGTGGTTTCCTGCACCAACACAGTGCGAAAAGTGGTTTTTCAACACTAACACAAGTGCGAAAAGTGGTTTTTCAACACTAATACAAGTGCAAAACTGGTTTCCTGCACCAACACAAGTGCGAAAAGTGGTTTTTCAACACTAACACAAGTGTGAAAAGTGGTTTTTTCAACACTAACACAAGTGCGAAAAAGTGGTTTTTCAACACTAACAGAAGTGCAAAAAGTGGTTTTTCAACACTATCACAAGTGCAAAAAGTGTTTTTTCCACACTAATACAAGTGCAAAAGTGGTTTCCTGCACCAACACAAGTTCGAAAAGTGGTTTTCAACACTAACACAAGTGCGAAAAGTGGTTTTTCACACTATCACAAGTGCAAAAAGTGTTTTTTCCACACTAATACAAGTGCAAACTGGTTTCCTGCACCAACACAAGTGCGAAAAGTGGTTTTTCAACACTAACACAAGTGCGAAAAGTGGTTTTTCAACACTAACACAAGTGCGAAAAAGTGGTTTTTCCACACTAATACAAGTGCAAAACTGGTTTCCTGCACCAACACAAGTGCGAAAAGTGGTTTTTCAACACTAGCACAAGTGCGAAAAGTGGTTTTTTCAACACTAACACAAGTGCGAAAAGTGGTTTTTCAACACTAACACAAGTGCGAAAAGTGGTTTTTCAACACTAACACAAGTGCAAAAAGTGGTTTTTCAACACTATCACAAGTGCAAAAAGTGTTTTTTCCACACTAATACAAGTGCAAAAGTGGTTTCCTGCACCAACACAAGTGCGAAAAGTGGTTTTTCAACACTAACACAGTGCGAAAAGTGGTTTTTTCAACACTATCACAAGTGCAAAAAGTGTTTTTCCACACTAATACAAGTGCAAAACTGGTTTCCTGCACCAACACAAGTGCGAAAAGTGGTTTTTCAAACACTAACACAAGTGCGAAAAGTGTTCTTTCAACACTATCACAAGTGCAAAAAGTGTTTTTTTCCACACTAATACAAGTGCGAAAAGTGGTTTTTCCACACTAATACAAGTGCAAAACTGGTTTCCTGCTCCAACACAAGTGCGAAAAGTGGTTTTTCAACACTAACACAAGTGCGAAAAGTGGTTTTTCAACACTAACACAAGTGCGAAAAGTGGTTTTTCAACACTAACACAAGTGCGAAAAGTGGGTTTTTCAACACTATCACAAGTGCAAAAAGTGTTTTTTCCACACTAATACAAGTGCAAAACTGGTTTCCTGCACCAACACAAGTGCGAAAAGTGGTTTTTCAACACTAAAACAAGTGCGAAAAGTGGTTTTTCACACTAACACAAGTGCGAAAAGTGGTTTTTCAACACTATCACAAGTGCGAAAAGTGGTTTTTCAACACTATTACAAGTGCTAAAGTGTTTTTTCCACACTAATACAAGTGCAAAAGTGGTTTCCTGCACCAACACAAGTGCGAAAAGTGGTTTTTCAACACTAACACAAGTGCGAAAAGTGGTTTTTCAACACTATCACAAGTGCAAAAAGTGTTTTTTCCACACTAATACAAGTGCAAAAAGTGGTTTCCTGCACCAACACAAGTGCGGAAAAGTGGTTTTTCAACCCTAACACAAGTGCAAAAAGTGGTTTTTCAACACTATCACAAGTGCAAAAAGTGTTTTTCCACACTAATACAAGTGCAAAAGTGGTTTCCTGCACCAACACAAGTGCGAAAAGTGGTTTTTCAACACTAACACAAGTGCGAAAAGTGGTTTTTCAACACTAACACAAGTGCGAAAAGTGGTTTTTCAACACTACACAAGTGCAAAAAGTGGTTTTTCAACACTATCACAAGTGCAAAAAGTGTTTTTTCCACACTAATACAAGTGCAAAAGTGGTTTCCTGCACCAACACAAGTGCGAAAAGTGGTTTTTCAACACAAACACAAGTGCGAAAAGTGGTTTTTCAACACTATCACAAGTGCAAAAAGTGTTTTTTCCACACTAATACAAGTGCAAAACTGGTTTCCTGCACCAACACAAGTGCGAAAAAGTGGTTTTCAACACTAACACAAGTGCGAAAAGTGGTTTTTCAACACTAACACAAGTGCGAAAAGTGGTTTTTCAACACTAATACAAGTGCAAAACTGGTTTCCTGCACCAACACAAGTGCGAAAAGTGGTTTTCAACACTAACACAAGTGTGAAAAGTGGTTTTTTCAACACTAACACAAGTGCGAAAAGTGGTTTTTTCAACACTAACAGAAGTGCAAAAAGTGTTTTTCAACACTATCACAAGTGCAAATAGTGTTTTTTCCACACTAATACAAGTGCAAAAGTGGTTTCCTGCACCAACACAAGTGCGAAAAGTGGTTTTTCAACACTAACACAAGTGTGAAAAGTGGTTTTTCAACACTAACACAAGTGCGAAAAGTGGTTTTTCCACACTAATACAAGTGCAAAACTGGTTTCCTGCACCAACACAAGTGCGAAAAGTGGTTTTTCAACACTAACACAAGTGCGAAAAGTGGTTTTTCAACACTAACACAAGTGCGAAAAGTGGTTTTTCAACACTAATACAAGTGCAAAACTGGTTTCCTGCACCAACACAAGTGCGAAAAGTGGTTTTTCAACACTAACACAAGTGTGAAAAGTGGTTTTTCAACACTAACACAAGTGCGAAAAGTGGTTTTTCAACACTAACAGAAGTGCAAAAAGTGGTTTTTCAACACTATCACAAGTGCAAAAAGTGTTTTTTCCACACTAATACAAGTGCAAAAGTGGTTTCCTGCACCAACACAAGTTCGAAAAGTGGTTTTTCAACACTAACACAAGTGCGAAAAGTGGTTTTTCAACACTATCACAAGTGCAAAAAGTGTTTTTTCCACACTAATACAAGTGCAAAACTGGTTTCCTGCACCAACACAAGTGCGAAAAGTGGTTTTTCAACACTAACACAAGTGCGAAAAGTGGTTTTTCAACACTAACACAAGTGCGAAAAGTGGTTTTTCAACACTATCACAAGTGCGAAAAGTGGTTTTTCAACACTATTACAAGTGCAAAAAGTGGTTTCCTGCACCAACACAAGTGCGAAAAGTGGTTTTTCAACACAAACACAAGTGCGAAAAGTGGTTTTTCAACACTATCACAAGTGCAAAAAGTGTTTTTTTCCACACTAATACAAGTGCAAAACTGGTTTCCTGCACCAACACAAGTGCGAAAAGTGGTTTTTCAACACTAACACAAGTGCGAAAAGTGGTTTTTCAACACTAACACAAGTGCGAAAAGTGGTTTTTCAACACTAATACAAGTGCAAAACTGGTTTCCTGCACCAACACAAGTGCGAAAAGTGGTTTTTCAACACTAACACAAGTGTGAAAAGTGGTTTTTCAACACTAACACAAGTGTGAAAAGTGGTTTTTCAACACTAACACAAGTGCGAAAAGTGGTTTTTCAACACTAACAGAAGTGCAAAAAGTGTTTTTTCAACACTATCACAAGTGCAAAAAGTGTTTTTTCAACACTAACAGAAGTGCAAAAAGTGTTTTTTCAACACTATCACAAGTGCAAAAAGTGTTTTTTCCACACTAATACAAGTGCAAAAGTGGTTTCCTGCACCAACACAAGTGCGAAAAGTGGTTTTTCAACACTAACACAAGTGTGAAAAGTGGTTTTTCAACACTAACACAAGTGCGAAAAGTGGTTTTTCCACACTAATACAAGTGCAAAACTGGTTTCCTGCACCAACACAAGTGCGAAAAGTGGTTTTTCAACACTAACACAAGTGCGAAAAGTGGTTTTTCAACACTAATACAAGTGCAAAACTGGTTTCCTGCACCAACACAAGTGTGAAAAGTGGTTTTTCAACACTAACACAAGTGTGAAAAGTGGTTTTTCAACACTAACACAAGTGCGAAAAGTGGTTTTTCAACACTAACAGAAGTGCAAAAAGTGGTTTTTCAACACTATCACAAGTGCAAAAAGTGTTTTTTCCACACTAATACAAGTGCAAAAGTGGTTTCCTGCACCAACACAAGTTCGAAAAGTGGTTTTTCAACACTAACACAAGTGCGAAAAGTGGTTTTTCAACACTATCACAAGTGCAAAAAGTGTTTTTTCCACACTAATACAAGTGCAAAACTGGTTTCCTGCACCAACACAAGTGCGAAAAGTGGTTTTTCAACACTAACACAAGTGCGAAAAGTGGTTTTTCAACACTAACACAAGTGCGAAAAGTGGTTTTTCAACACTATCACAAGTGCGAAAAGTGGTTTTTCAACACTATTACAAGTGCAAAAAGTGGTTTCCTGCACCAACACAAGTGCGAAAAGTGGTTTTTCAACACAAACACAAGTGCGAAAAGTGGTTTTTCAACACTATCACATGTGCAAAAAGTGTTTTTTCCACACTAATACAAGTGCAAAACTGGTTTCCTGCACCAACACAAGTGCGAAAAGTGGTTTTTCAACACTAACACAAGTGCGAAAAGTGGTTTTTCAACACTAACACAAGTGCGAAAAGTGGTTTTTCAACACTATCACAAGTGCGAAAAGTGGTTTTTCAACACTATTACAAGTGCAAAAAGTGGTTTCCTGCACCAACACAAGTGCGAAAAGTGGTTTTTCAACACAAACACAAGTGCGAAAAGTGGTTTTTCAACACTATCACAAGTGCAAAAAGTGTTTTTTCCACACTAATACAAGTGCAAAACTGGTTTCCTGCACCAACACAAGTGCGAAAAGTGGTTTTTCAACACTAACACAAGTGCGAAAAGTGGTTTTTCAACACTAACACAAGTGCGAAAAGTGGTTTTTCAACACTAATACAAGTGCAAAACTGGTTTCCTGCACCAACACAAGTGCGAAAAGTGGTTTTTCAACACTAACACAAGTGTGAAAAGTGGTTTTTCAACACTAACACAAGTGCGAAAAGTGGTTTTTCAACACTAACAGAAGTGCAAAAAGTGGTTTTTCAACACTATCACAAGTGCAAAAAGTGTTTTTTCCACACTAATACAAGTGCAAAAGTGGTTTCCTGCACCAACACAGTGCGAAAAGTGGTTTTTCAACACTAACACAAGTGCGAAAAGTGGTTTTTCAACACTAATACAAGTGCAAAACTGGTTTCCTGCACCAACACAAGTGCGAAAAGTGGTTTTTCAACACTAACACAAGTGTGAAAAGTGGTTTTTCAACACTAACACAAGTGCGAAAAGTGGTTTTTCAACACTAACAGAAGTGCAAAAAGTGGTTTTTCAACACTATCACAAGTGCAAAAAGTGTTTTTTCCACACTAATACAAGTGCAAAAGTGGTTTCCTGCACCAACACAAGTTCGAAAAGTGGTTTTTCAACACTAACACAAGTGCGAAAAGTGGTTTTTCAACACTATCACAAGTGCAAAAAGTGTTTTTTCCACACTAATACAAGTGCAAAACTGGTTTCCTGCACCAACACAAGTGCGAAAAGTGGTTTTTCAACACTAACACAAGTGCGAAAAGTGGTTTTTCAACACTAACACAAGTGCGAAAAGTGGTTTTTCCACACTAATACAAGTGCAAAACTGGTTTCCTGCACCAACACAAGTGCGAAAAGTGGTTTTTCAACACTAGCACAAGTGCGAAAAGTGGTTTTTCAACACTAACACAAGTGCGAAAAGTGGTTTTTCAACACTAACACAAGTGCGAAAAGTGGTTTTTCAACACTAACACAAGTGCAAAAAGTGGTTTTTCAACACTATCACAAGTGCAAAAAGTGTTTTTTCCACACTAATACAAGTGCAAAAGTGGTTTCCTGCACCAACACAAGTGCGAAAAGTGGTTTTTCAACACTAACACAAGTGCGAAAAGTGGTTTTTCAACACTATCACAAGTGCAAAAAGTGTTTTTCCACACTAATACAAGTGCAAAACTGGTTTCCTGCACCAACACAAGTGCGAAAAGTGGTTTTTCAACACTAACACAAGTGCGAAAAGTGTTCTTTCAACACTATCACAAGTGCAAAAAGTGTTTTTTTCCACACTAATACAAGTGCGAAAAGTGGTTTTTCCACACTAATACAAGTGCAAAACTGGTTTCCTGCACCAACACAAGTGCGAAAAGTGGTTTTTCAACACTAACACAAGTGCGAAAAGTGGTTTTTCAACACTAACACAAGTGCGAAAAGTGGGTTTTCAACACTAACACAAGTGCGAAAAGTGGTTTTTCAACACTATCACAAGTGCAAAAAGTGTTTTTTCCACACTAATACAAGTGCAAAACTGGTTTCCTGCACCAACACAAGTGCGAAAAGTGGTTTTTCAACACTAAAACAAGTGCGAAAAGTGGTTTTTCAACACTAACACAAGTGCGAAAAGTGGTTTTTCAACACTATCACAAGTGCGAAAAGTGGTTTTTCAACACTATTACAAGTGCAAAAAGTGTTTTTTCCACACTAATACAAGTGCAAAAGTGGTTTCCTGCACCAACACAAGTGCGAAAAGTGGTTTTTCAACACTAACACAAGTGCGAAAAGTGGTTTTTCAACACTATCACAAGTGCAAAAAGTGTTTTTTCCACACTAATACAAGTGCAAAAGTGGTTTCCTGCACCAACACAAGTGCGAAAAGTGGTTTTTCAACCCTAACACAAGTGCAAAAAGTGGTTTTTCAACACTATCACAAGTGCAAAAAGTGTTTTTTCCACACTAATACAAGTGCAAAAGTGGTTTCCTGCACCAACACAAGTGCGAAAAGTGGTTTTTCAACACTAACACAAGTGCGAAAAGTGGTTTTTCAACACTAACACAAGTGCGAAAAGTGGTTTTTCAACACTAACACAAGTGCAAAAAGTGGTTTTTCAACACTATCACAAGTGCAAAAAGTGTTTTTTCCACACTAATACAAGTGCAAAAGTGGTTTCCTGCACCAACACAAGTGCGAAAAGTGGTTTTTCAACACAAACACAAGTGCGAAAAGTGGTTTTTCAACACTATCACAAGTGCAAAAAGTGTTTTTTCCACACTAATACAAGTGCAAAACTGGTTTCCTGCACCAACACAAGTGCGAAAAGTGGTTTTTCAACACTAACACAAGTGCGAAAAGTGGTTTTTCAACACTAACACAAGTGCGAAAAGTGGTTTTTCAACACTAATACAAGTGCAAAACTGGTTTCCTGCACCAACACAAGTGCGAAAAGTGGTTTTTCAACACTAACACAAGTGTGAAAAGTGGTTTTTCAACACTAACACAAGTGCGAAAAGTGTTTTTTCAACACTAACAGAAGTGCAAAAAGTGTTTTTTCAACACTATCACAAGTGCAAAAAGTGTTTTTTCCACACTAATACAAGTGCAAAAGTGGTTTCCTGCACCAACACAAGTGCGAAAAGTGGTTTTTCAACACTAACACAAGTGTGAAAAGTGGTTTTTCAACACTAACACAAGTGCGAAAAGTGGTTTTTCCACACTAATACAAGTGCAAAACTGGTTTCCTGCACCAACACAAGTGCGAAAAGTGGTTTTTCAACACTAACACAAGTGCGAAAAGTGGTTTTTCAACACTAACACAAGTGCGAAAAGTGGTTTTTCAACACTAATACAAGTGCAAAACTGGTTTCCTGCACCAACACAAGTGCGAAAAGTGGTTTTTCAACACTAACACAAGTGTGAAAAGTGGTTTTTCAACACTAACACAAGTGCGAAAAGTGGTTTTTCAACACTAACAGAAGTGCGAAAAGTGGTTTTTCAACACTAACACAAGTGCGAAAAGTGGTTTTTCAACACTATCACAAGTGCGAAAAGTGGTTTTTCAACACTATTACAAGTGCAAAAAGTGGTTTCCTGCACCAACACAAGTGCGAAAAGTGGTTTTTCAACACAAACACAAGTGCGAAAAGTGGTTTTTCAACACTATCACAAGTGCAAAAAGTGTTTTTTCCACACTAATACAAGTGCAAAACTGGTTTCCTGCACCAACACAAGTGCGAAAAGTGGTTTTTCAACACTAACACAAGTGCGAAAAGTGGTTTTTCAACACTAACACAAGTGCGAAAAGTGGTTTTTCAACACTAATACAAGTGCAAAACTGGTTTCCTGCACCAACACAAGTGCGAAAAGTGGTTTTTCAACACTAACACAAGTGTGAAAAGTGGTTTTTCAACACTAACACAAGTGCGAAAAGTGGTTTTTCAACACTAACAGAAGTGCAAAAAGTGGTTTTTCAACACTATCACAAGTGCAAAAAGTGTTTTTTCCACACTAATACAAGTGCAAAAGTGGTTTCCTGCACCAACACAGTGCGAAAAGTGGTTTTTCAACACTAACACAAGTGCGAAAAGTGGTTTTTCAACACTAATACAAGTGCAAAACTGGTTTCCTGCACCAACACAAGTGCGAAAAGTGGTTTTTCAACACTAACACAAGTGTGAAAAGTGGTTTTTCAACACTAACACAAGTGCGAAAAGTGGTTTTTCAACACTAACAGAAGTGCAAAAAGTGGTTTTTCAACACTATCACAAGTGCAAAAAGTGTTTTTTCCACACTAATACAAGTGCAAAAGTGGTTTCCTGCACCAACACAAGTTCGAAAAGTGGTTTTTCAACACTAACACAAGTGCGAAAAGTGGTTTTTCAACACTATCACAAGTGCAAAAAGTGTTTTTTCCACACTAATACAAGTGCAAAACTGGTTTCCTGCACCAACACAAGTGCGAAAAGTGGTTTTTCAACACTAACACAAGTGCGAAAAGTGGTTTTTCAACACTAACACAAGTGCGAAAAGTGGTTTTTCCACACTAATACAAGTGCAAAACTGGTTTCCTGCACCAACACAAGTGCGAAAAGTGGTTTTTCAACACTAACACAAGTGCGAAAAGTGGTTTTTCAACACTAACACAAGTGCGAAAAGTGGTTTTTCAACACTAACACAAGTGCGAAAAGTGGTTTTTCAACACTATCACAAGTGCAAAAAGTGTTTTTTCCACACTAATACAAGTGCAAAACTGGTTTCCTGCACCAACACAAGTGCGAAAAGTGGTTTTTCAACACTAACACAAGTGCGAAAAGTGGTTTTTCAACACTATCACAAGTGCAAAAAGTGTTTTTTCCACACTAATACAAGTGCGAAAAGTGGTTTTTCCACACTAATACAAGTGCAAAACTGGTTTCCTGCACCAACACAAGTGCGAAAAGTGGTTTTTCAACACTAACACAAGTGCGAAAAGTGGTTTTTCAACACTAACACAAGTGCGAAAAGTTGTTTTTCAACACTAACACAAGTGCGAAAAGTGGTTTTTCAACACTAACACAAGTGCGAAAAGTTGTTTTTCAACACTAACACAAGTGCGAAAAGTGGTTTTTCAACACTATCACAAGTGCAAAAATTGTTTTTTCCACACTAATACAAGTGCAAAAGTGGTTTCCTGCACCAACACAAGTGCGAAAAGTGGTTTTTCAACACTAACACAAGTGCGAAAAGTGGTTTTTCAACACTATCACAAGTGCAAAAAGTGTTTTTTCCACACTAATACAAGTGCAAAACTGGTTTCCTGCACCAACACAAGTGCGAAAAGTGGATTTTCAACACTAACACAAGTGCGAAAAGTGGTTTTTCAACACTAACACAAGTGCGAAAAGTGGTTTTTCAACACTATCACAAGTGCGAAAAGTGGTTTTTCAACACTATCACAAGTGCAAAAAGTGTTTTTTCCACACTAATACAAGTGCAAAAGTGGTTTCCTGCACCAACACAAGTGCGAAAAGTGGTTTTTCAACACTAACACAAGTGCGAAAAGTGGTTTTTCAACACTAACACAAGTGCGAAAAGTGGTTTTTCAACACTAACACAAGTGCAAAAAGTGGTTTTTCAACACTATCACAAGTGCAAAAAGTGTTTTTTCCACACTAATACAAGTGCAAAAGTGGTTTCCTGCACCAACACAAGTGCGAAAAGTGGTTTTTCAACACTAACACAAGTGCGAAAAGTGGTTTTTCAACACTATCACAAGTGCAAAAAGTGTTTTTCCACACTAATACAAGTGCAAAACTGGTTTGCTGCACCAACACAAGTGCGAAAAGTGGTTTTTCAACACTAACAGAAGTGCAAAAAGTGTTTTTTCAACACTATCACAAGTGCAAAAAGTGTTTTTTCCACACTAATACAAGTGCAAAAGTGGTTTCCTGCACCAACACAAGTGCGAAAAGTGGTTTTTCCACACTAATACAAGTGCAAAACTGGTTTCCTGCACCAACACAAGTGCGAAAAGTGGTTTTTCAACACTAACACAAGTGCGAAAAGTGGTTTTTCAACACTAACACAAGTGCGAAAAGTGGTTTTTCAACACTAATACAAGTGCAAAACTGGTTTCCTGCACCAACACAAGTGCGAAAAGTGGTTTTTCAACACTAACACAAGTGTGAAAAGTGGTTTTTCAACACTAACACAAGTGCGAAAAGTGGTTTTTCAACACTAACAGAAGTGCAAAAAGTGGTTTTTCAACACTATCACAAGTGCAAAAAGTGTTTTTTCCACACTAATACAAGTGCAAAAGTGGTTTCCTGCACCAACACAAGTTCGAAAAGTGGTTTTTCAACACTAACACAAGTGCGAAAAGTGGTTTTTCAACACTATCACAAGTGCAAAAAGTGTTTTTTCCACACTAATACAAGTGCAAAACTGGTTTCCTGCACCAACACAAGTGCGAAAAGTGGTTTTTCAACACTAACACAAGTGCGAAAAGTGGTTTTTCAACACTAACACAAGTGCGAAAAGTGGTTTTTCAACACTATCACAAGTGCGAAAAGTGGTTTTTCAACACTATTACAAGTGCAAAAAGTGGTTTCCTGCACCAACACAAGTGCGAAAAGTGGTTTTTCAACACAAACACAAGTGCGAAAAGTGGTTTTTCAACACTATCACAAGTGCAAAAAGTGT
Source organism: Myxine glutinosa (assembly GCF_964187855.1). Taxonomy (NCBI): domain Eukaryota; kingdom Metazoa; phylum Chordata; class Myxini; order Myxiniformes; family Myxinidae; genus Myxine; species Myxine glutinosa. The sequence goes on from NW_027619361.1 coordinate 13,383, forward strand.
TTTTTCCACACTAATACAAGTGCAAAACTGGTTTCCTGCACCAACACAAGTGCGAAAAGTGGTTTTTCAACACTAACACAAGTGCGAAAAGTGGTTTTTCAACACTAACACAAGTGCGAAAAGTGGTTTTTCAACACTAATACAAGTGCAAAACTGGTTTCCTGCACCAACACAAGTGCGAAAAGTGGTTTTTCAACACTAACACAAGTGTGAAAAGTGGTTTTTCAACACTAACACAAGTGCGAAAAGTGGTTTTTCAACACTAACAGAAGTGCAAAAAGTGGTTTTTCAACACTATCACAAGTGCAAAAAGTGTTTTTTCCACACTAATACAAGTGCAAAAGTGGTTTCCTGCACCAACACAGTGCGAAAAGTGGTTTTTCAACACTAACACAAGTGCGAAAAGTGGTTTTTCAACACTAATACAAGTGCAAAACTGGTTTCCTGCACCAACACAAGTGCGAAATGTGGTTTTTCAACACTAACACAAGTGTGAAAAGTGGTTTTTCAACACTAACACAAGTGCGAAAAGTGGTTTTTCAACACTAACAGAAGTGCAAAAAGTGGTTTTTCAACACTATCACAAGTGCAAAAAGTGTTTTTTCCACACTAATACAAGTGCAAAAGTGGTTTCCTGCACCAACACAAGTTCGAAAAGTGGTTTTTCAACACTAACACAAGTGCGAAAAGTGGTTTTTCAACACTATCACAAGTGCAAAAAGTGTTTTTTCCACACTAATACAAGTGCAAAACTGGTTTCCTGCACCAACACAAGTGCGAAAAGTGGTTTTTCAACACTAACACAAGTGCGAAAAGTGGGTTTTCAACACTAACACAAGTGCGAAAAGTGGTTTTTCCACACTAATACAAGTGCAAAACTGGTTTCCTGCACCAACACAAGTGCGAAAAGTGGTTTTTCAACACTAACACAAGTGCGAAAAGTGGTTTTTCAACACTAACACAAGTGCGAAAAGTGGTTTTTCAACACTAACACAAGTGCGAAAAGTGGTTTTTCAACACTATCACAAGTGCAAAAAGTGTTTTTTCCACACTAATACAAGTGCAAAACTGGTTTCCTGCACCAACACAAGTGCGAAAAGTGGTTTTTCAACACTAACACAAGTGCGAAAAGTGGTTTTTCAACACTATCACAAGTGCAAAAAGTGTTTTTTCCACACTAATACAAGTGCGAAAAGTGGTTTTTCCACACTAATACAAGTGCAAAACTGGTTTCCTGCACCAACACAAGTGCGAAAAGTGGTTTTTCAACACTAACACAAGTGCGAAAAGTGGTTTTTCAACACTAACACAAGTGCGAAAAGTTGTTTTTCAACACTAACACAAGTGCGAAAAGTGGTTTTTCAACACTAACACAAGTGCGAAAAGTTGTTTTTCAACACTAACACAAGTGCGAAAAGTGGTTTTTCAACACTATCACAAGTGCAAAAAGTGTTTTTTCCACACTAATACAAGTGCAAAAGTGGTTTCCTGCACCAACACAAGTGCGAAAAGTGGTTTTTCAACACTAACACAAGTGCGAAAAGTGGTTTTTCAACACTATCACAAGTGCAAAAAGTGTTTTTTCCACACTAATACAAGTGCAAAACTGGTTTCCTGCACCAACACAAGTGCGAAAAGTGGATTTTCAACACTAACACAAGTGCGAAAAGTGGTTTTTCAACACTAACACAAGTGCGAAAAGTGGTTTTTCAACACTATCACAAGTGCGAAAAGTGGTTTTTCAACACTATCACAAGTGCAAAAAGTGTTTTTTCCACACTAATACAAGTGCAAAAGTGGTTTCCTGCACCAACACAAGTGCGAAAAGTGGTTTTTCAACACTAACACAAGTGCGAAAAGTGGTTTTTCAACACTAACACAAGTGCGAAAAGTGGTTTTTCAACACTAACACAAGTGCAAAAAGTGGTTTTTCAACACTATCACAAGTGCAAAAAGTGTTTTTTCCACACTAATACAAGTGCAAAAGTGGTTTCCTGCACCAACACAAGTGCGAAAAGTGGTTTTTCAACACTAACACAAGTGCGAAAAGTGGTTTTTCAACACTATCACAAGTGCAAAAAGTGTTTTTCCACACTAATACAAGTGCAAAACTGGTTTGCTGCACCAACACAAGTGCGAAAAGTGGTTTTTCAACACTAACACAAGTGCGAAAAGTGTTTTTTCCACACTAATACAAGTGCAAAACTGGTTTCCTGCACCAACACAAGTGCGAAAAGTGGTTTTTCAACACTAACACAAGTGCGAAAAGTGGTTTTTCAACACTAACACAAGTGCGAAAAGTGGTTTTTCAACACTAATACAAGTGCAAAACTCGTTTCCTGCACCAACACAAGTGCGAAAAGTGGTTTTTCAACACTAACACAAGTGTGAAAAGTGGTTTTTCAACACTAACACAAGTGCGAAAAGTGGTTTTTCAACACTAACAGAAGTGCAAAAAGTGGTTTTTCAACACTATCACAAGTGCAAAAAGTGTTTTTTCCACACTAATACAAGTGCAAAAGTGGTTTCCTGCACCAACACAAGTTCGAAAAGTGGTTTTTCAACACTAACACAAGTGCGAAAAGTGGTTTTTCAACACTATCACAAGTGCAAAAAGTGTTTTTTCCACACTAATACAAGTGCAAAACTGGTTTCCTGCACCAACACAAGTGCGAAAAGTGGTTTTTCAACACTAACACAAGTGCGAAAAGTGGTTTTTCAACACTATCACAAGTGCGAAAAGTGGTTTTTCAACACTATTACAAGTGCAAAAAGTGGTTTCCTGCACCAACACAAGTGCGAAAAGTGGTTTTTCAACACAAACACAAGTGCGAAAAGTGGTTTTTCAACACTATCACAAGTGCAAAAAGTGTTTTTTCCACACTAATACAAGTGCAAAACTGGTTTCCTGCACCAACACAAGTGCGAAAAGTGGTTTTTCAACACTAACACAAGTGCGAAAAGTGGTTTTTCAACACTAACACAAGTGCGAAAAGTGGTTTTTCAACACTAATACAAGTGCAAAACTGGTTTCCTGCACCAACACAAGTGCGAAAAGTGGTTTTTCAACACTAACACAAGTGTGAAAAGTGGTTTTTCAACACTAACACAAGTGCGAAAAGTGGTTTTTCAACACTAACAGAAGTGCAAAAAGTGGTTTTTCAACACTATCACAAGTGCAAAAAGTGTTTTTTCCACACTAATACAAGTGCAAAAGTGGTTTCCTGCACCAACACAGTGCGAAAAGTGGTTTTTCAACACTAACACAAGTGCGAAAAGTGGTTTTTCAACACTAATACAAGTGCAAAACTGGTTTCCTGCACCAACACAAGTGCGAAAAGTGGTTTTTCAACACTAACACAAGTGTGAAAAGTGATTTTTCAACACTAACACAAGTGCGAAAAGTGGTTTTTCAACACTAACAGAAGTGCAAAAAGTGGTTTTTCAACACTATCACAAGTGCAAAAAGTGTTTTTTCCACACTAATACAAGTGCAAAAGTGGTTTCCTGCACCAACACAAGTTCGAAAAGTGGTTTTTCAACACTAACACAAGTGCGAAAAGTGGTTTTTCAACACTATCACAAGTGCAAAAAGTGTTTTTTCCACACTAATACAAGTGCAAAACTGGTTTCCTGCACCAACACAAGTGCGAAAAGTGGTTTTTCAACACTAACACAAGTGCGAAAAGTGGTTTTTCAACACTAACACAAGTGCGAAAAGTGGTTTTTCCACACTAATACAAGTGCAAAACTGGTTTCCTGCACCAACACAAGTGCGAAAAGTGGTTTTTCAACACTAACACAAGTGCGAAAAGTGGTTTTTCAACACTAACACAAGTGCGAAAAGTGGTTTTTCAACACTAACACAAGTGCGAAAAGTGGTTTTTCAACACTATCACAAGTGCAAAAAGTGTTTTTTCCACACTAATACAAGTGCAAAACTGGTTTCCTGCACCAACACAAGTGCGAAAAGTGGTTTTTCAACACTAACACAAGTGCGAAAGGTGGTTTTTCAACACTATCACAAGTGCAAAAAGTGTTTTTTCCACACTAATTCAAGTGCGAAAAGTGGTTTTTCCACACTAATACAAGTGCAAAACTGGTTTCCTGCACCAACACAAGTGCGAAAAGTGGTTTTTCAACACTAACACAAGTGCGAAAAGTGGTTTTTCAACACTAACACAAGTGCGAAAAGTTGTTTTTCAACACTAACACAAGTGCGAAAAGTGGTTTTTCAACACTAACACAAGTGCGAAAAGTTGTTTTTCAACACTAACACAAGTGCGAAAAGTGGTTTTTCAACACTATCACAAGTGCAAAAAGTGTTTTTTCCACACTAATACAAGTGCAAAAGTGGTTTCCTGCACCAACACAAGTGCGAAAAGTGGTTTTTCAACACTAACACAAGTGCGAAAAGTGGTTTTTCAACACTATCACAAGTGCAAAAAGTGTTTTTTCCACACTAATACAAGTGCAAAACTGGTTTCCTGCACCAACACAAGTGCGAAAAGTGGATTTTCAACACTAACACAAGTGCGAAAAGTGGTTTTTCAACACTAACACAAGTGCGAAAAGTGGTTTTTCAACACTATCACAAGTGCGAAAAGTGGTTTTTCAACACTATCACAAGTGCAAAAAGTGTTTTTTCCACACTAATACAAGTGCAAAAGTGGTTTCCTGCACCAACACAAGTGCGAAAAGTGGTTTTTCAACACTAACACAAGTGCGAAAAGTGGTTTTTCAACACTAACACAAGTGCGAAAAGTGGTTTTTCAACACTAACACAAGTGCAAAAAGTGGTTTTTCAACACTATCACAAGTGCAAAAAGTGTTTTTTCCACACTAATACAAGTGCAAAAGTGGTTTCCTGCACCAACACAAGTGCGAAAAGTGGTTTTTCAACACTAACACAAGTGCGAAAAGTGGTTTTTCAACACTATCACAAGTGCAAAAAGTGTTTTTCCACACTAATACAAGTGCAAAACTGGTTTCCTGCACCAACACAAGTGCGAAAAGTGGTTTTTCAACACTAACACAAGTGCGAAAAGTGTTTTTTCAACACTATCACAAGTGCAAAAAGTGTTTTTTCCACACTAATACAAGTGCGAAAAGTGGTTTTTCCACACTAATACAAGTGCAAAACTGGTTTCCTGCACCAACACAAGTGCGAAAAGTGGTTTTTCAACACTAACACAAGTGCGAAAAGTGGTTTTTCAACACTAACACAAGTGCGAAAAGTGGGTTTTCAACACTAACACAAGTGCGAAAAGTGGTTTTTCAACACTATCACAAGTGCAAAAAGTGTTTTTTCCACACTAATACAAGTGCAAAACTGGTTTCCTGCACCAACACAAGTGCGAAAAGTGGTTTTTCAACACTAAAACAAGTGCGAAAAGTGGTTTTTCAACACTAACACAAGTGCGAAAAGTGGTTTTTCAACACTATCACAAGTGCGAAAAGTGGTTTTTCAACACTATTACAAGTGCAAAAAGTGTTTTTTCCACACTAATACAAGTGCAAAAGTGGTTTCCTGCACCAACACAAGTGCGAAAAGTGGTTTTTCAACACTAACACAAGTGCGAAAAGTGGTTTTTCAACACTATCACAAGTGCAAAAAGTGTTTTTTCCACACTAATACAAGTGCAAAAGTGGTTTCCTGCACCAACACAAGTGCGAAAAGTGGTTTTTCAACCCTAACACAAGTGCAAAAAGTGGTTTTTCAACACTATCACAAGTGCAAAAAGTGTTTTTTCCACACTAATACAAGTGCAAAAGTGGTTTCCTGCACCAACACAAGTGCGAAAAGTGGTTTTTCAACACTAACACAAGTGCGAAAAGTGGTTTTTCAACACTAACACAAGTGCGAAAAGTGGTTTTTCAACACTAACACAAGTGCAAAAAGTGGTTTTTCAACACTATCACAAGTGCAAAAAGTGTTTTTTCCACACTAATACAAGTGCAAAAGTGGTTTCCTGCACCAACACAAGTGCGAAAAGTGGTTTTTCAACACAAACACAAGTGCGAAAAGTGGTTTTTCAACACTATCACAAGTGCAAAAAGTGTTTTTTCCACACTAATACAAGTGCAAAACTGGTTTCCTGCACCAACAGAAGTGCGAAAAGTGGTTTTTCAACACTAACACAAGTGCGAAAAGTGGTTTTTCAACACTAATACAAGTGCAAAACTGGTTTCCTGCACCAACACAAGTGCGAAAAGTGGTTTTTCAACACTAACACAAGTGTGAAAAGTGGTTTTTCAAAACTAACACAAGTGCGAAAAGTGGTTTTTCAACACTAACAGAAGTGCAAAAAGTGTTTTTTCAACACTATCACAAGTGCAAAAAGTGTTTTTTCCACACTAATACAAGTGCAAAAGTGGTTTCCTGCACCAACACAAGTGCGAAAAGTGGTTTTTCAACACTAACACAAGTGTGAAAAGTGGTTTTTCAACACTAACACAAGTGCGAAAAGTGGTTTTTCCACACTAATACAAGTGCAAAACTGGTTTCCTGCACCAACACAAGTGCGAAAAGTGGTTTTTCAACACTAACACAAGTGCGAAAAGTGGTTTTTCAACACTAACACAAGTGCGAAAAGTGGTTTTTCAACACTAATACAAGTGCAAAACTGGTTTACTGCACCAACACAAGTGCGAAAAGTGGTTTTTCAACACTAACACAAGTGTGAAAAGTGGTTTTTCAACACTAACACAAGTGCGAAAAGTGGTTTTTCAACACTAACAGAAGTGCAAAAAGTGGTTTTTCAACACTATCACAAGTGCAAAAAGTGTTTTTTCCACACTAATACAAGTGCAAAAGTGGTTTCCTGCACCAACACAAGTTCGAAAAGTGGTTTTTCAACACTATCACAAGTGCAAAAAGTGTTTTTTCCACACTAATACAAGTGCAAAAGTGGTTTCCTGCACCAACACAAGTGCGAAAAGTGGTTTTTCAACACTAACACAAGTGCGAAAAGTGGTTTTTCAACACTAACACAAGTGCGAAAAGTGGTTTTTCAACACTAACACAAGTGCAAAAAGTGGTTTTTCAACACTATCACAAGTGCAAAAAGTGTTTTTTCCACACTAATACAAGTGCAAAAGTGGTTTCCTGCACCAACACAAGTGCGAAAAGTGGTTTTTCAACACTAACACAAGTGCGAAAAGTGGTTTTTCAACACTATCACAAGTGCAAAAAGTGTTTTTCCACACTAATACAAGTGCAAAACTGGTTTCCTGCACCAACACAAGTGCGAAAAGTGGTTTTTCAACACTAACACAAGTGCGAAAAGTGTTTTTTCAACACTATCACAAGTGCAAAAAGTGTTTTTTCCACACTAATACAAGTGCGAAAGTGGTTTCCTGCACCAACACAAGTGCGAAAAGTGGTTTTTCAACACTAACACAAGTGCGAAAAGTGGTTTTTCAACACTATCACAAGTGCAAAAAGTGTTTTTCCACACTAATACAAGTGCGAAAAGTGGTTTTTCAACACTAACACAAGTGCAAAAAGTGGTTTTTCAACACTATCACAAGTGCAAAAAGTGTTTTTTCCACACTAATACAAGTGCAAAAGTGGTTTCCTGCACCAACACAAGTGCGAAAAGTGGTTTTTCAACACTAACACAAGTGCGAAAAGTGGTTTTTCAACACTATCACAAGTGCAAAAAGTGTTTTTCCACACTAATACAAGTGCAAAACTGGTTTCCTGCACCAACACAAGTGCGAAAAGTGGTTTTTCAACACTAACACAAGTGCAAAAGTGGTTTCCTGCACCAACACAAGTGCGAAAAGTGGTTTTTCAACACAAACACAAGTGCGAAAAGTGGTTTTTCAACACTATCACAAGTGCAAAACTGGTTTCCTGCACCAACACAAGTGCGAAAAGTGGTTTTTCAACACTAACACAAGTGCGAAAAGTGGTTTTTCAACACTAACACAAGTGCGAAAAGTGGGTTTTCAACACTAACACAAGTGCGAAAAGTGGTTTTTCAACACTAACACAAGTGCGAAAAGTGGTTTTTCAACACTATCACAAGTGCAAAAAGTGTTTTTTCCACACTAATACAAGTGCAAAAGTGGTTTCCTGCACCAACACAAGTGCGAAAAGTGGTTTTTCAACCCTAACACAAGTGCAAAAAGTGGTTTTTCAACACTATCACAAGTGCGAAAAGTGGTTTTTCAACACTATCACAAGTGCGAAAAGTGGTTTTTCAACACTATTACAAGTGCAAAAAGTGTTTTTTCCACACTAATACAAGTGCAAAAGTGGTTTCCTGCACCAACACAAGTGCGAAAAGTGGGTTTTCAACACTAACACAAGTGCGAAAAGTGGTTTTTCAACACTATCACAAGTGCAAAAAGTGTTTTTTCCACACTAATACAATCAAGTGCAAAATCAAGCCACAAGTGCAAAAGTGGTTTCCTGCACCAACACAAGTGCGAAAAGTGGTTTTTCAACACTAACACAAGTGCGAAAAGTGGTTTTTCAACACTAACACAAGTGCGAAAAGTGGTTTTTCAACACTAACACAAGTGCAAAAAGTGGTTTTTCAACACTATCACAAGTGCAAAAAGTGTTTTTTCCACACTAATACAAGTGTGAAAAGTGGTTTTTCAAAACTAACACAAGTGCGAAAAGTGGTTTTTCAACACTAACAGAAGTGCAAAAAGTGTTTTTTCAACACTATCACAAGTGCAAAAAGTGTTTTTTCCACACTAATACAAGTGCAAAAGTGGTTTCCTGCACCAACACAAGTGCGAAAAGTGGATTTTCAACACTAACACAAGTGTGAAAAGTGGTTTTTCAACACTAACACAAGTGCGAAAAGTGGTTTTTCCACACTAATACAAGTGCAAAACTGGTTTCCTGCACCAACACAAGTGCGAAAAGTGGTTTTTCAACACTAACACAAGTGCGAAAAGTGGTTTTTCAACACTAACACAAGTGCGAAAAGTGGTTTTTCAACACTAATACAAGTGCAAAACTGGTTTACTGCACCAACACAAGTGCGAAAAGTGGTTTTTCAACACTAACACAAGTGTGAAAAGTGGTTTTTCAACACTAACACAAGTGCGAAAAGTGGTTTTTCAACACTAACAGAAGTGCAAAAAGTGGTTTTTCAACACTATCACAAGTGCAAAAAGTGTTTTTTCCACACTAATACAAGTGCAAAAGTGGTTTCCTGCACCAACACAAGTTCGAAAAGTGGTTTTTCAACACTATCACAAGTGCAAAAAGTGTTTTTTCCACCCTAATACAAGTGCAAAAGTGGTTTCCTGCACCAACACAAGTGCGAAAAGTGGTTTTTCAACACTAACACAAGTGCGAAAAGTGGTTTTTCAACACTAACACAAGTGCGAAAAGTGGTTTTTCAACACTAACACAAGTGCAAAAAGTGGTTTTTCAACACTATCACAAGTGCAAAAAGTGTTTTTTCCACACTAATACAAGTGCAAAAGTGGTTTCCTGCACCAACACAAGTGCGAAAAGTGGTTTTTCAACACTAACACAAGTGCGAAAAGTGGTTTTTCAACACTATCACAAGTGCAAAAAGTGTTTTTCCACACTAATACAAGTGCAAAACTGGTTTCCTGCACCAACACAAGTGCGAAAAGTGGTTTTTCAACACTAACACAAGTGCGAAAAGTGTTTTTTCAACACTATCACAAGTGCAAAAAGTGTTTTTTCCACACTAATACAAGTGCGAAAAGTGGTTTTTCCACACTAATACAAGTGCAAAACTGGTTTCCTGCACCAACACAAGTGCGAAAAGTGGTTTTTCAACACTAACACAAGTGCGAAAAGTGGTTTTTCAACACTAACACAAGTGCGAAAAGTGGGTTTTCAACACTAACACAAGTGCGAAAAGTGGTTTTTCAACACTATCACAAGTGCAAAAAGTGTTTTTTCCACACTAATACAAGTGCAAAACTGGTTTCCTGCACCAACACAAGTGCGAAAAGTGTTTTTCAACACTAAAACAAGTGCGAAAAGTGGTTTTTCAACACTAACACAAGTGCGAAAAGTGGTTTTTCAACACTATCACAAGTGCGAAAAGTGGTTTTTCAACACTATTACAAGTGCAAAAAGTGTTTTTTCCACACTAATACAAGTGCAAAAGTGGTTTCCTGCACCAACACAAGTGCGAAAAGTGGTTTTTCAACACTAACACAAGTGCGAAAAGTGGTTTTTCAACACTATCACAAGTGCAAAAAGTGTTTTTTACACACTAATACAAGTGCAAAAGTGGTTTCCTGCACCAACACAAGTGCGAAAAGTGGTTTTTCAACCCTAACACAAGTGCAAAAAGTGGTTTTTCAACACTATCACAAGTGCAAAAAGTGTTTTTTTCCACACTAATACAAGTGCAAAAGTGGTTTCCTGCACCAACACAAGTGCGAAAAGTGGTTTTTCAACACTAACACAAGTGTGAAAAGTGATTTTTCAACACTAACACAAGTGCGAAAAGTGGTTTTTCAACACTAACAGAAGTGCAAAAAGTGGTTTTTCAACACTATCACAAGTGCAAAAAGTGTTTTTTTCCACACTAATACAAGTGCAAAAGTGGTTTCCTGCACCAACACAAGTTCGAAAAGTGGTTTTTCAACACTAACACAAGTGCGAAAAGTGGTTTTTCAACACTATCACAAGTGCAAAAAGTGTTTTTTCCACACTAATACAAGTGCAAAACTGGTTTCCTGCACCAACACAAGTGCGAAAAGTGGTTTTTCAACACTAACACAAGTGCGAAAAGTGGTTTTTCAACACTAACACAAGTGCGAAAAGTGGTTTTTCCACACTAATACAAGTGCAAAACTGGTTTCCTGCACCAACACAAGTGCGAAAAGTGGTTTTTCAACACTAACACAAGTGCGAAAAGTGGTTTTTCAACACTAACACAAGTGCGAAAAGTGGTTTTTCAACACTAACACAAGTGCGAAAAGTGGTTTTTCAACACTATCACAAGTGCAAAAAGTGTTTTTTCCACACTAATACAAGTGCAAAACTGGTTTCCTGCACCAACACAAGTGCGAAAAGTGGTTTTTCAACACTAACACAAGTGCGAAAGGTGGTTTTTCAACACTATCACAAGTGCAAAAAGTGTTTTTTCCACACTAATTCAAGTGCGAAAAGTGGTTTTTCCACACTAATACAAGTGCAAAACTGGTTTCCTGCACCAACACAAGTGCGAAAAGTGGTTTTTCAACACTAACACAAGTGCGAAAAGTGGTTTTTCAACACTAACACAAGTGCGAAAAGTTGTTTTTCAACACTAACACAAGTGCGAAAAGTGGTTTTTCAACACTAACACAAGTGCGAAAAGTTGTTTTTCAACACTAACACAAGTGCGAAAAGTGGTTTTTCAACACTATCACAAGTGCAAAAAGTGTTTTTTCCACACTAATACAAGTGCAAAAGTGGTTTCCTGCACCAACACAAGTGCGAAAAGTGGTTTTTCAACACTAACACAAGTGCGAAAAGTGGTTTTTCAACACTATCACAAGTGCAAAAAGTGTTTTTTCCACACTAATACAAGTGCAAAACTGGTTTCCTGCACCAACACAAGTGCGAAAAGTGGATTTTCAACACTAACACAAGTGCGAAAAGTGGTTTTTCAACACTAACACAAGTGCAAAAAGTGTTTTTCAACACTATCACAAGTGCGAAAAGTGGTTTTTCAACACTATCACAAGTGCAAAAAGTGTTTTTTCCACACTAATACAAGTGCAAAAGTGGTTTCCTGCACCAACACAAGTGCGAAAAGTGGTTTTTCAACACTAACACAAGTGCGAAAAGTGGTTTTTCAACACTAACACAAGTGCGAAAAGTGTTTTTCAACACTAACACAAGTGCAAAAAGTGGTTTTTCAACACTATCACAAGTGCAAAAAGTGTTTTTTCCACACTAATACAAGTGCAAAAGTGGTTTCCTGCACCAACACAAGTGCGAAAAGTGGTTTTTCAACACTAACACAAGTGCGAAAAGTGGTTTTTCAACACTATCACAAGTGCAAAAAGTGTTTTTCCACACTAATACAAGTGCAAAACTGGTTTCCTGCACCAACACAAGTGCGAAAAGTGGTTTTTCAACACTAACACAAGTGCGAAAAGTGTTTTTTCAACACTATCACAAGTGCAAAAAGTGTTTTTTCCACACTAATACAAGTGCGAAAAGTGGTTTTTCCACACTAATACAAGTGCAAAACTGGTTTCCTGCACCAACACAAGTGCGAAAAGTGGTTTTTCAACACTAACACAAGTGCGAAAAGTGGTTTTTCAACACTAACACAAGTGCGAAAAGTGGGTTTTCAACACTAACACAAGTGCGAAAAGTGGTTTTTCAACACTATCACAAGTGCAAAAAGTGTTTTTTCCACACTAATACAAGTGCAAAACTGGTTTCCTGCACCAACACAAGTGCGAAAAGTGGTTTTTCAACACTAAAACAAGTGCGAAAAGTGGTTTTTCAACACTAACACAAGTGCGAAAAGTGGTTTTTCAACACTATCACAAGTGCGAAAAGTGGTTTTTCAACACTATTACAAGTGCAAAAAGTGTTTTTTCCACACTAATACAAGTGCAAAAGTGGTTTCCTGCACCAACACAAGTGCGAAAAGTGGATTTTCAACACTAACACAAGTGTGAAAAGTGGTTTTTCAACACTAACACAAGTGCGAAAAGTGGTTTTTCCACACTAATACAAGTGCAAAACTGGTTTCCTGCACCAACACAAGTGCGAAAAGTGGTTTTTCAACACTAACACAAGTGCGAAAAGTGGTTTTTCAACACTAACACAAGTGCGAAAAGTGGTTTTTCAACACTAATACAAGTGCAAAACTGGTTTACTGCACCAACACAAGTGCGAAAAGTGGTTTTTCAACACTAACACAAGTGTGAAAAGTGGTTTTTCAACACTAACACAAGTGCGAAAAGTGGTTTTTCAACACTAACAGAAGTGCAAAAAGTGGTTTTTCAACACTATCACAAGTGCAAAAAGTGTTTTTTCCACACTAATACAAGTGCAAAAGTGGTTTCCTGCACCAACACAAGTTCGAAAAGTGGTTTTTCAACACTATCACAAGTGCAAAAAGTGTTTTTTCCACCCTAATACAAGTGCAAAAGTGGTTTCCTGCACCAACACAAGTGCGAAAAGTGGTTTTTCAACACTAACACAAGTGCGAAAAGTGGTTTTTCAACACTAACACAAGTGCGAAAAGTGGTTTTTCAACACTAACACAAGTGCAAAAAGTGGTTTTTCAACACTATCACAAGTGCAAAAAGTGTTTTTTCCACACTAATACAAGTGCAAAAGTGGTTTCCTGCACCAACACAAGTGCGAAAAGTGGTTTTTCAACACTAACACAAGTGCGAAAAGTGGTTTTTCAACACTATCACAAGTGCAAAAAGTGTTTTTCCACACTAATACAAGTGCAAAACTGGTTTCCTGCACCAACACAAGTGCGAAAAGTGGTTTTTCAACACTAACACAAGTGCGAAAAGTGTTTTTTCAACACTATCACAAGTGCAAAAAGTGTTTTTTCCACACTAATACAAGTGCGAAAAGTGGTTTTTCCACACTAATACAAGTGCAAAACTGGTTTCCTGCACCAACACAAGTGCGAAAAGTGGTTTTTCAACACTAACACAAGTGCGAAAAGTGGTTTTTCAACACTAACACAAGTGCGAAAAGTGGGTTTTCAACACTAACACAAGTGCGAAAAGTGGTTTTTCAACACTATCACAAGTGCAAAAAGTGTTTTTTCCACACTAATACAAGTGCAAAACTGGTTTCCTGCACCAACACAAGTGCGAAAAGTGGTTTTTCAACACTAAAACAAGTGCGAAAAGTGGTTTTTCAACACTAACACAAGTGCGAAAAGTGGTTTTTCAACACTATCACAAGTGCGAAAAGTGGTTTTTCAACACTATTACAAGTGCAAAAAGTGTTTTTTCCACACTAATACAAGTGCAAAAGTGGTTTCCTGCACCAACACAAGTGCGAAAAGTGGTTTTTCAACACTAACACAAGTGCGAAAAGTGGTTTTTCAACACTATCACAAGTGCAAAAAGTGTTTTTTACACACTAATACAAGTGCAAAAGTGGTTTCCTGCACCAACACAAGTGCGAAAAGTGGTTTTTCAACCCTAACACAAGTGCAAAAAGTGGTTTTTCAACACTATCACAAGTGCAAAAAGTGTTTTTTCCACACTAATACAAGTGCAAAAGTGGTTTCCTGCACCAACACAAGTGCGAAAAGTGGTTTTTCAACACTAACACAAGTGTGAAAAGTGATTTTTCAACACTAACACAAGTGCGAAAAGTGGTTTTTCAACACTAACAGAAGTGCAAAAAGTGGTTTTTCAACACTATCACAAGTGCAAAAAGTGTTTTTTCCACACTAATACAAGTGCAAAAGTGGTTTCCTGCACCAACACAAGTTCGAAAAGTGGTTTTTCAACACTAACACAAGTGCGAAAAGTGGTTTTTCAACACTATCACAAGTGCAAAAAGTGTTTTTTCCACACTAATACAAGTGCAAAACTGGTTTCCTGCACCAACACAAGTGCGAAAAGTGGTTTTTCAACACTAACACAAGTGCGAAAAGTGGTTTTTCAACACTAACACAAGTGCGAAAAGTGGTTTTTCCACACTAATACAAGTGCAAAACTGGTTTCCTGCACCAACACAAGTGCGAAAAGTGGTTTTTCAACACTAACACAAGTGCGAAAAGTGGTTTTTCAACACTAACACAAGTGCGAAAAGTGGTTTTTCAACACTAACACAAGTGCGAAAAGTGGTTTTTCAACACTATCACAAGTGCAAAAAGTGTTTTTTCCACACTAATACAAGTGCAAAACTGGTTTCCTGCACCAACACAAGTGCGAAAAGTGGTTTTTCAACACTAACACAAGTGCGAAAGGTGGTTTTTCAACACTATCACAAGTGCAAAAAGTGTTTTTTCCACACTAATTCAAGTGCGAAAAGTGGTTTTTCCACACTAATACAAGTGCAAAACTGGTTTCCTGCACCAACACAAGTGCGAAAAGTGGTTTTTCAACACTAACACAAGTGCGAAAAGTGGTTTTTCAACACTAACACAAGTGCGAAAAGTTGTTTTTCAACACTAACACAAGTGCGAAAAGTGGTTTTTCAACACTAACACAAGTGCGAAAAGTTGTTTTTCAACACTAACACAAGTGCGAAAAGTGGTTTTTCAACACTATCACAAGTGCAAAAAGTGTTTTTTCCACACTAATACAAGTGCAAAAGTGGTTTCCTGCACCAACACAAGTGCGAAAAGTGGTTTTTCAACACTAACACAAGTGCGAAAAGTGGTTTTTCAACACTATCACAAGTGCAAAAAGTGTTTTTTCCACACTAATACAAGTGCAAAACTGGTTTCCTGCACCAACACAAGTGCGAAAAGTGGATTTTCAACACTAACACAAGTGCGAAAAGTGGTTTTTCAACACTAACACAAGTGCAAAAAGTGGTTTTTCAACACTATCACAAGTGCGAAAAGTGGTTTTTCAACACTATCACAAGTGCAAAAAGTGTTTTTTCCACACTAATACAAGTGCAAAAGTGGTTTCCTGCACCAACACAAGTGCGAAAAGTGGTTTTTCAACACTAACACAAGTGCGAAAAGTGGTTTTTCAACACTAACACAAGTGCGAAAAGTGGTTTTTCAACACTAACACAAGTGCAAAAAGTGGTTTTTCAACACTATCACAAGTGCAAAAAGTGTTTTTTCCACACTAATACAAGTGCAAAAGTGGTTTCCTGCACCAACACAAGTGCGAAAAGTGGTTTTTCAACACTAACACAAGTGCGAAAAGTGGTTTTTCAACACTATCACAAGTGCAAAAAGTGTTTTTCCACACTAATACAAGTGCAAAACTGGTTTCCTGCACCAACACAAGTGCGAAAAGTGGTTTTTCAACACTAACACAAGTGCGAAAAGTGTTTTTTCAACACTATCACAAGTGCAAAAAGTGTTTTTTCCACACTAATACAAGTGCGAAAAGTGGTTTTTCCACACTAATACAAGTGCAAAACTGGTTTCCTGCACCAACACAAGTGCGAAAAGTGGTTTTTCAACACTAACACAAGTGCGAAAAGTGGTTTTTCAACACTAACACAAGTGCGAAAAGTGGGTTTTCAACACTAACACAAGTGCGAAAAGTGGTTTTTCAACACTATCACAAGTGCAAAAAGTGTTTTTTCCACACTAATACAAGTGCAAAACTGGTTTCCTGCACCAACACAAGTGCGAAAAGTGGTTTTTCAACACTAAAACAAGTGCGAAAAGTGGTTTTTCAACACTAACACAAGTGCGAAAAGTGGTTTTTCAACACTATCACAAGTGCGAAAAGTGGTTTTTCAACACTATTACAAGTGCAAAAAGTGTTTTTTCCACACTAATACAAGTGCAAAAGTGGTTTCCTGCACCAACACAAGTGCGAAAAGTGGTTTTTCAACACTAACACAAGTGCGAAAAGTGGTTTTTCAACACTATCACAAGTGCAAAAAGTGTTTTTTCCACACTAATACAAGTGCAAAAGTGGTTTCCTGCACCAACACAAGTGCGAAAAGTGGTTTTTCAACCCTAACACAAGTGCAAAAAGTGGTTTTTCAACACTATCACAAGTGCAAAAAGTGTTTTTTCCACACTAATACAAGTGCAAAAGTGGTTTCCTGCACCAACACAAGTGCGAAAAGTGGTTTTTCAACACTAACACAAGTGCGAAAAGTGGTTTTTCAACACTAACACAAGTGCGAAAAGTGGTTTTTCAACACTAACACAAGTGCAAAAAGTGGTTTTTCAACACTATCACAAGTGCAAAAAGTGTTTTTTCCACACTAATACAAGTGCAAAAGTGGTTTCCTGCACCAACACAAGTGCGAAAAGTGGTTTTTCAACACAAACACAAGTGCGAAAAGTGGTTTTTCAACACTATCACAAGTGCAAAAAGTGTTTTTTCCACACTAATACAAGTGCAAAACTGGTTTCCTGCACCAACAGAAGTGCGAAAAGTGGTTTTTCAACACTAACACAAGTGCGAAAAGTGGTTTTTCAACACTAACACAAGTGCGAAAAGTGGTTTTTCAACACTAATACAAGTGCAAAACTGGTTTCCTGCACCAACACAAGTGCGAAAAGTGGTTTTTCAACACTAACACAAGTGTGAAAAGTGGTTTTTCAAAACTAACACAAGTGCGAAAAGTGGTTTTTCAACACTAACAGAAGTGCAAAAAGTGTTTTTTCAACACTATCACAAGTGCAAAAAGTGTTTTTTCCACACTAATACAAGTGCAAAAGTGGTTTCCTGCACCAACACAAGTGCGAAAAGTGGTTTTTCAACACTAACACAAGTGTGAAAAGTGGTTTTTCAACACTAACACAAGTGCGAAAAGTGGTTTTTCCACACTAATACAAGTGCAAAACTGGTTTCCTGCACCAACACAAGTGCGAAAAGTGGTTTTTCAACACTAACACAAGTGCGAAAAGTGGTTTTTCAACACTAACACAAGTGCGAAAAGTGGTTTTTCAACACTAATACAAGTGCAAAACTGGTTTACTGCACCAACACAAGTGCGAAAAGTGGTTTTTCAACACTAACACAAGTGTGAAAAGTGGTTTTTCAACACTAACACAAGTGCGAAAAGTGGTTTTTCAACACTAACAGAAGTGCAAAAAGTGGTTTTTCAACACTATCACAAGTGCAAAAAGTGTTTTTTCCACACTAATACAAGTGCAAAAGTGGTTTCCTGCACCAACACAAGTTCGAAAAGTGGTTTTTCAACACTATCACAAGTGCAAAAAGTGTTTTTTCCACACTAATACAAGTGCAAAAGTGGTTTCCTGCACCAACACAAGTGCGAAAAGTGGTTTTTCAACACTAACACAAGTGCGAAAAGTGGTTTTTCAACACTAACACAAGTGCGAAAAGTGGTTTTTCAACACTAACACAAGTGCAAAAAGTGGTTTTTCAACACTATCACAAGTGCAAAAAGTGTTTTTTCCACACTAATACAAGTGCAAAAGTGGTTTCCTGCACCAACACAAGTGCGAAAAGTGGTTTTTCAACACTAACACAAGTGCGAAAAGTGGTTTTTCAACACTATCACAAGTGCAAAAAGTGTTTTTCCACACTAATACAAGTGCAAAACTGGTTTCCTGCACCAACACAAGTGCGAAAAGTGGTTTTTCAACACTAACACAAGTGCGAAAAGTGTTTTTTCAACACTATCACAAGTGCAAAAAGTGTTTTTTCCACACTAATACAAGTGCGAAAGTGGTTTTTCCACACTAATACAAGTGCAAAACTGGTTTCCTGCACCAACACAAGTGCGAAAAGTGGTTTTTCAACACTAACACAAGTGCGAAAAGTGGTTTTTCAACACTAACACAAGTGCGAAAAGTGGTTTTTCAACACTAACACAAGTGCAAAAAGTGGTTTTTCAACACTATCACAAGTGCAAAAAGTGTTTTTTCCACACTAATACAAGTGCAAAAGTGGTTTCCTGCACCAACACAAGTGCGAAAAGTGGTTTTTCAACACAAACACAAGTGCGAAAAGTGGTTTTTCAACACTATCACAAGTGCAAAACTGGTTTCCTGCACCAACACAAGTGCGAAAAGTGGTTTTTCAACACTAACACAAGTGCGAAAAGTGGTTTTTCAACACTAACACAAGTGCGAAAAGTGGGTTTTCAACACTAACACAAGTGCGAAAAGTGGTTTTTCAACACTAACACAAGTGCGAAAAGTGGTTTTTCAACACTATCACAAGTGCAAAAAGTGTTTTTTCCACACTAATACAAGTGCAAAAGTGGTTTCCTGCACCAACACAAGTGCGAAAAGTGGTTTTTCAACCCTAACACAAGTGCAAAAAGTGGTTTTTCAACACTATCACAAGTGCGAAAAGTGGTTTTTCAACACTATCACAAGTGCGAAAAGTGGTTTTTCAACACTATTACAAGTGCAAAAAGTGTTTTTTCCACACTAATACAAGTGCAAAAGTGGTTTCCTGCACCAACACAAGTGCGAAAAGTGGGTTTTCAACACTAACACAAGTGCGAAAAGTGGTTTTTCAACACTATCACAAGTGCAAAAAGTGTTTTTTCCACACTAATACAATCAAGTGCAAAATCAAGCCACAAGTGCAAAAGTGGTTTCCTGCACCAACACAAGTGCGAAAAGTGGTTTTTCAACACTAACACAAGTGCAAAAAGTGGTTTTTCAACACTAACACAAGTGCGAAAAGTGGTTTTTCAACACTAACACAAGTGCAAAAAGTGGTTTTTCAACACTATCACAAGTGCAAAAAGTGTTTTTTCCAAACTAATACAAGTGTGAAAAGTGGTTTTTCAAAACTAACACAAGTGCGAAAAGTGGTTTTTCAACACTAACAGAAGTGCAAAAAGTGTTTTTTCAACACTATCACAAGTGCAAAAAGTGTTTTTTCCACACTAATACAAGTGCAAAAGTGGTTTCCTGCACCAACACAAGTGCGAAAAGTGGTTTTTCAACACTAACACAAGTGTGAAAAGTGGTTTTTCAACACTAACACAAGTGCGAAAAGTGGTTTTTCCACACTAATACAAGTGCAAAACTGGTTTCCTGCACCAACACAAGTGCGAAAAGTGGTTTTTCAACACTAACACAAGTGCGAAAAGTGGTTTTTCAACACTAACACAAGTGCGAAAAGTGGTTTTTCAACACTAATACAAGTGCAAAACTGGTTTACTGCACCAACACAAGTGCGAAAAGTGGTTTTTCAACACTAACACAAGTGTGAAAAGTGGTTTTTCAACACTAACACAAGTGCGAAAAGTGGTTTTTCAACACTAACAGAAGTGCAAAAAGTGGTTTTTCAACACTATCACAAGTGCAAAAAGTGTTTTTTCCACACTAATACAAGTGCAAAAGTGGTTTCCTGCACCAACACAAGTTCGAAAAGTGGTTTTTCAACACTATCACAAGTGCAAAAAGTGTTTTTTCCACCCTAATACAAGTGCAAAAGTGGTTTCCTGCACCAACACAAGTGCGAAAAGTGGTTTTTCAACACTAACACAAGTGCGAAAAGTGGTTTTTCAACACTAACACAAGTGCGAAAAGTGGTTTTTCAACACTAACACAAGTGCAAAAAGTGGTTTTTCAACACTATCACAAGTGCAAAAAGTGTTTTTTCCACACTAATACAAGTGCAAAAGTGGTTTCCTGCACCAACACAAGTGCGAAAAGTGGTTTTTCAACACTAACACAAGTGCGAAAAGTGGTTTTTCAACACTATCACAAGTGCAAAAAGTGTTTTTCCACACTAATACAAGTGCAAAACTGGTTTCCTGCACCAACACAAGTGCGAAAAGTGGTTTTTCAACACTAACACAAGTGCGAAAAGTGTTTTTTCAACACTATCACAAGTGCAAAAAGTGTTTTTTCCACACTAATACAAGTGCGAAAAGTGGTTTTTCCACACTAATACAAGTGCAAAACTGGTTTCCTGCACCAACACAAGTGCGAAAAGTGGTTTTTCAACACTAACACAAGTGCGAAAAGTGGTTTTTCAACACTAACACAAGTGCGAAAAGTGGGTTTTCAACACTAACACAAGTGCGAAAAGTGGTTTTTCAACACTATCACAAGTGCAAAAAGTGTTTTTTCCACACTAATACAAGTGCAAAACTGGTTTCCTGCACCAACACAAGTGCGAAAAGTGGTTTTTCAACACTAAAACAAGTGCGAAAAGTGGTTTTTCAACACTAACACAAGTGCGAAAAGTGGTTTTTCAACACTATCACAAGTGCGAAAAGTGGTTTTTCAACACTATTACAAGTGCAAAAAGTGTTTTTTCCACACTAATACAAGTGCAAAAGTGGTTTCCTGCACCAACACAAGTGCGAAAAGTGGTTTTTCAACACTAACACAAGTGCGAAAAGTGGTTTTTCAACACTATCACAAGTGCAAAAAGTGTTTTTTACACACTAATACAAGTGCAAAAGTGGTTTCCTGCACCAACACAAGTGCGAAAAGTGGTTTTTCAACCCTAACACAAGTGCAAAAAGTGGTTTTTCAACACTATCACAAGTGCAAAAAGTGTTTTTTCCACACTAATACAAGTGCAAAAGTGGTTTCCTGCACCAACACAAGTGCGAAAAGTGGTTTTTCAACACTAACACAAGTGCGAAAAGTTGTTTTTCAACACTAACACAAGTGCAAAAAGTGGTTTTTCAACACTAACACAAGTGCAAAAAGTGGTTTTTCAACACTATCACAAGTGCAAAAAGTGTTTTTTCCACACTAATACAAGTGCAAAAGTGGTTTCCTGCACCAACACAAGTGCGAAAAGTGGTTTTTCAACACAAACACAAGTGCGAAAAGTGGTTTTTCAACACTATCACAAGTGCAAAAAGTGTTTTTTCCACACTAATACAAGTGCAAAACTGGTTTCCTGCACCAACACAAGTGCGAAAAGTGGTTTTTCAACACTAACACAAGTGCGAAAAGTGGTTTTTCAACACTAACACAAGTGCGAAAAGTGGTTTTTCAACACTAATACAAGTGCAAAACTGGTTTCCTGCACCAACACAAGTGCGAAAAGTGGTTTTTCAACACTAACACAAGTGTGAAAAGTGGTTTTTCAACACTAACACAAGTGCGAAAAGTGGTTTTTCAACACTAACAGAAGTGCAAAAAGTGTTTTTTCAACACTATCACAAGTGCAAAAAGTGTTTTTTCCACACTAATACAAGTGCAAAAGTGGTTTCCTGCACCAACACAAGTGCGAAAAGTGGTTTTTCAACACTAACACAAGTGTGAAAAGTGGTTTTTCAACACTAACACAAGTGCGAAAAGTGGTTTTTCCACACTAATACAAGTGCAAAACTGGTTTCCTGCACCAACACAAGTGCGAAAAGTGGTTTTTCAACACTAACACAAGTGCGAAAAGTGGTTTTTCAACACTAACACAAGTGCGAAAAGTGGTTTTTCAATACTAATACAAGTGCAAAACTGGTTTCCTGCACCAACACAAGTGCGAAAAGTGGTTTTTCAACACTAACACAAGTGTGAAAAGTGGTTTTTCAACACTAACACAAGTGCGAAAAGTGGTTTTTCAACACTAACAGAAGTGCAAAAAGTGGTTTTTCAACACTATCACAAGTGCAAAAAGTGTTTTTTCCACACTAATACAAGTGCAAAAGTGGTTTCCTGCACCAACACAAGTTCGAAAAGTGGTTTTTCAACACTAACACAAGTGCGAAAAGTGGTTTTTCAACACTATCACAAGTGCAAAAAGTGTTTTTTCCACACTAATACAAGTGCAAAACTGGTTTCCTGCACCAACACAAGTGCGAAAAGTGGTTTTTCAACACTAACACAAGTGCGAAAAGTGGTTTTTCAACACTAACACAAGTGCGAAAAGTGGTTTTTCAACACTATCACAAGTGCGAAAAGTGGTTTTTCAACACTGTTACAAGTGCAAAAAGTGGTTTCCTGCACCAACACAAGTGCGAAAAGTGGTTTTTCAACACAAACACAAGTGCGAAAAGTGGTTTTTCAACACTATCACAAGTGCAAAAAGTGTTTTTTCCACACTAATACAAGTGCAAAACTGGTTTCCTGCACCAACACAAGTGCGAAAAGTGGTTTTTCAACACTAACACAAGTGCGAAAAGTGGTTTTTCAACACTAACACAAGTGCGAAAAGTGGTTTTTCAACACTAATACAAGTGCAAAACTGGTTTCCTGCACCAACACAAGTGCGAAAAGTGGTTTTTCAACACTAACACAAGTGTGAAAAGTGGTTTTTCAACACTAACACAAGTGCGAAAAGTGGTTTTTCAACACTAACAGAAGTGCAAAAAGTGGTTTTTCAACACTATCACAAGTGCAAAAAGTGTTTTTTCCACACTAATACAAGTGCAAAAGTGGTTTCCTGCACCAACACAGTGCGAAAATTGGTTTTTCAACACTAACACAAGTGCGAAAAGTGGTTTTTCAACACTAATACAAGTGCAAAACTGGTTTCCTGCACCAACACAAGTGCGAAAAGTGGTTTTTCAACACTAACACAAGTGTGAAAAGTGGTTTTTCAACACTAACACAAGTGCGAAAAGTGGTTTTTCAACACTAACAGAAGTGCAAAAAGTGGTTTTTCAACACTATCACAAGTGCAAAAAGTGTTTTTTCCACACTAATACAAGTGCAAAAGTGGTTTCCTGCACCAACACAAGTTCGAAAAGTGGTTTTTCAACACTAACACAAGTGCGAAAAGTGGTTTTTCAACACTATCACAAGTGCAAAAAGTGTTTTTTCCACACTAATACAAGTGCAAAACTGGTTTCCTGCACCAACACAAGTGCGAAAAGTGGTTTTTCAACACTAACACAAGTGCGAAAAGTGGTTTTTCAACACTAACACAAGTGCGAAAAGTGGTTTTTCCACACTAATACAAGTGCAAAACTGGTTTCCTGCACCAACACAAGTGCAAAAAGTGGTTTTTCAACACTAACACAAGTGCGAAAAGTGGTTTTTCAACACTAACACAAGTGCGAAAAGTGGTTTTTCAACACTAACACAAGTGCGAAAAGTGGTTTTTCAACACTATCACAAGTGCAAAAAGTGTTTTTTCCACACTAATACAAGTGCAAAACTGGTTTCCTGCACCAACACAAGTGCGAAAAGTGGTTTTTCAACACTAACACAAGTGCGAAAAGTGGTTTTTCAACACTATCACAAGTGCAAAAAGTGTTTTTTCCACACTAATACAAGTGCGAAAAGTGGTTTTTCCACACTAATACAAGTGCAAAACTGGTTTCCTGCACCAACACAAGTGCGAAAAGTGGTTTTTCAACACTAACACAAGTGCGAAAAGTGGTTTTTCAACACTAACACAAGTGCGAAAAGTTGTTTTTCAACACTAACACAAGTGCGAAAAGTGGTTTTTCAACACTAACACAAGTGCGAAAAGTTGTTTTTCAACACTAACGCAAGTGCGAAAAGTGGTTTTTCAACACTATCACAAGTGCAAAAAGTGTTTTTTCCACACTAATACAAGTGCAAAAGTGGTTTCCTGCACCAACACAAGTGCGAAAAGTGGTTTTTCAACACTAACACAAGTGCGAAAAGTGGTTTTTCAACACTATCACAAGTGCAAAAAGTGTTTTTTCCACACTAATACAAGTGCAAAACTGGTTTCCTGCACCAACACAAGTGCGAAAAGTGGATTTTCAACACTAACACAAGTGCGAAAAGTGGTTTTTCAACACTAACACAAGTGCGAAAAGTGGTTTTTCAACACTATCACAAGTGCGAAAAGTGGTTTTTCAACACTATCACAAGTGCAAAAAGTGTTTTTTCCACACTAATACAAGTGCAAAAGTGGTTTCCTGCACCAACACAAGTGCGAAAAGTGGTTTTTCAACACTAACACAAGTGCGAAAAGTGGTTTTTCAACACTAACACAAGTGCGAAAAGTGGTTTTTCAACACTAACACAAGTGCAAAAAGTGGTTTTTCAACACTATCACAAGTGCAAAAAGTGTTTTTTCCACACTAATACAAGTGCAAAAGTGGTTTCCTGCACCAACACAAGTGCGAAAAGTGGTTTTTCAACACTAACACAAGTGCGAAAAGTGGTTTTTCAACACTATCACAAGTGCAAAAAGTGTTTTTCCACACTAATACAAGTGCAAAACTGGTTTCCTGCACCAACACAAGTGCGAAAAGTGGTTTTTCAACACTAACACAAGTGCGAAAAGTGTTTTTTCAACACTATCACAAGTGCAAAAAGTGTTTTTTTCCACACTAATACAAGTGCGAAAAGTGGTTTTTCCACACTAATACAAGTGCAAAACTGGTTTCCTGCACCAACACAAGTGCGAAAAGTGGTTTTTCAACACTAACACAAGTGCGAAAAGTGGTTTTTCAACACTAACACAAGTGCGAAAAGTGGGTTTTCAACACTAACACAAGTGCGAAAAGTGGTTTTTCAACACTATCACAAGTGCAAAAAGTGTTTTTTCCACACTAATACAAGTGCAAAACTGGTTTCCTGCACCAACACAAGTGCGAAAAGTGGTTTTTCAACACTAAAACAAGTGCGAAAAGTGGTTTTTCAACACTAACACAAGTGCGAAAAGTGGTTTTTCAACACTATCACAAGTGCGAAAAGTGGTTTTTCAACACTATTACAAGTGCAAAAAGTGTTTTTTCCACACTAATACAAGTGCAAAAGTGGTTTCCTGCACCAACACAAGTGCGAAAAGTGGTTTTTCAACACTAACACAAGTGCGAAAAGTGGTTTTTCAACACTATCACAAGTGCAAAAAGTGTTTTTTCCACACTAATACAAGTGCAAAAGTGGTTTCCTGCACCAACACAAGTGCGAAAAGTGGTTTTTCAACCCTAACACAAGTGCAAAAAGTGGTTTTTCAACACTATCACAAGTGCAAAAAGTGTTTTTTCCACACTAATACAAGTGCAAAAGTGGTTTCCTGCACCAACACAAGTGCGAAAAGTGGTTTTTCAACACTAACACAAGTGCGAAAAGTGGTTTTTCAACACTAACACAAGTGCGAAAAGTGGTTTTTCAACACTAACACAAGTGCAAAAAGTGGTTTTTCAACACTATCACAAGTGCAAAAAGTGTTTTTTCCACACTAATACAAGTGCAAAAGTGGTTTCCTGCACCAACACAAGTGCGAAAAGTGGTTTTTCAACACAAACACAAGTGCGAAAAGTGGTTTTTCAACACTATCACAAGTGCAAAAAGTGTTTTTTCCACACTAATACAAGTGCAAAACTGGTTTCCTGCACCAACACAAGTGCGAAAAGTGGTTTTTCAACACTAACACAAGTGCGAAAAGTGGTTTTTCAACACTAACACAAGTGCGAAAAGTGGTTTTTCAACACTAATACAAGTGCAAAACTGGTTTCCTGCACCAACACAAGTGCGAAAAGTGGTTTTTCAACACTAACACAAGTGTGAAAAGTGGTTTTTCAACACTAACACAAGTGCGAAAAGTGGTTTTTCAACACTAACATAAGTGCAAAAAGTGTTTTTTCAACACTATCACAAGTGCAAAAAGTGTTTTTTCCACACTAATACAAGTGCAAAAGTGGTTTCCTGCACCAACACAAGTGCGAAAAGTGGTTTTTCAACACTAACACAAGTGTGAAAAGTGGTTTTTCAACACTAACACAAGTGCGAAAAGTGGTTTTTCCACACTAATACAAGTGCAAAACTGGTTTCCTGCACCAACACAAGTGCGAAAAGTGGTTTTTCAACACTAACACAAGTGCGAAAAGTGGTTTTTCAACACTAACACAAGTGCGAAAAGTGGTTTTTCAACACTAATACAAGTGCAAAACTGGTTTCCTGCACCAACACAAGTGCGAAAAGTGGTTTTTCAACACTAACACAAGTGTGAAAAGTGGTTTTTCAACACTAACACAAGTGCGAAAAGTGGTTTTTCAACACTAACAGAAGTGCAAAAAGTGGTTTTTCAACACTATCACAAGTGCAAAAAGTGTTTTTTCCACACTAATACAAGTGCAAAAGTGGTTTCCTGCACCAACACAAGTTCGAAAAGTGGTTTTTCAACACTAACACAAGTGCGAAAAGTGGTTTTTCAACACTATCACAAGTGCAAAAAGTGTTTTTTCCACACTAATACAAGTGCAAAACTGGTTTCCTGCACCAACACAAGTGCGAAAAGTGGTTTTTCAACACTAACACAAGTGCGAAAAGTGGTTTTTCAACACTAACACAAGTGCGAAAAGTGGTTTTTCAACACTATCACAAGTGCGAAAAGTGGTTTTTCAACACTATTACAAGTGCAAAAAGTGGTTTCCTGCACCAACACAAGTGCGAAAAGTGGTTTTTCAACACAAACACAAGTGCGAAAAGTGGTTTTTCAACACTATCACAAGTGCAAAAAGTGTTTTTTCCACACTAATACAAGTGCAAAACTGGTTTCCTGCACCAACACAAGTGCGAAAAGTGGTTTTTCAACACTAACACAAGTGCGAAAAGTGGTTTTTCAACACTAACACAAGTGCGAAAAGTGGTTTTTCAACACTAATACAAGTGCAAAACTGGTTTCCTGCACCAACACAAGTGCGAAAAGTGGTTTTTCAACACTAACACAAGTGTGAAAAGTGGTTTTTCAACACTAACACAAGTGCGAAAAGTGGTTTTTCAACACTAACAGAAGTGCAAAAAGTGGTTTTTCAACACTATCACAAGTGCAAAAAGTGTTTTTTCCACACTAATACAAGTGCAAAAGTGGTTTCCTGCACCAACACAGTGCGAAAAGTGGTTTTTCAACACTAACACAAGTGCGAAAAGTGGTTTTTCAACACTATCATAAGTGCAAAAAGTGTTTTTTCCACACTAATACAAGTGCAAAACTGGTTTCCTGCACCAACACAAGTGCGAAAAGTGGTTTTTCAACCCTAACACAAGTGCAAAAAGTGGTTTTTCAACACTATCACAAGTGTAAAAAGTGTTTTTTCCACACTAATACAAGTGCAAAAGTGGTTTCCTGCACCAACACAAGTGCGAAAAGTGGTTTTTCAACACTAACACAAGTGCGAAAAGTGGTTTTTCAACACTAACACAAGTGCGAAAAGTGGTTTTTCAACACTAACACAAGTGCAAAAAGTGTTTTTTCAACACTATCACAAGTGCAAAAAGTGTTTTTTCCACACTAATACAAGTGCAAAAGTGGTTTCCTGCACCAAC
Organism: Myxine glutinosa; assembly: GCF_964187855.1. NCBI lineage: Eukaryota > Metazoa > Chordata > Myxini > Myxiniformes > Myxinidae > Myxine > Myxine glutinosa. Next base: position 41,138 of record NW_027619361.1, read on the forward strand.
ACAAGTGCGAAAAGTGGTTTTTCAACACTAACACAAGTGTGCAAAGTGGTTTTTCAACACTAACACAAGTGCGAAAAGTGGTTTTTCCACACTAATACAAGTGCAAAAGTGGTTTCCTGCACCAACACAAGTGCGAAAAGTGGTTTTTCAACACTAACACAAGTGCGAAAAGTGGTTTTTCAACACTAACACAAGTGCGAAAAGTGGTTTTTCAACAGTAATACAAGTGCAAAACTGGTTTCCTGCACCAACACAAGTGCGAAAAGTGGTTTTTCAACACTAACACAAGTGTGAAAAGTGGTTTTTCAACACTAACACAAGTGCGAAAAGTGGTTTTTCAACACTAACAGAAGTGCAAAAAGTGGTTTTTCAACACTATCACAAGTGCAAAAAGTGTTTTTTCCACACTAATACAAGTGCAAAAGTGGTTTCCTGCACCAACACAAGTTCGAAAAGTGGTTTTTCAACACTAACACAAGTGCGAAAAGTGGTTTTTCAACACTATCACAAGTGCAAAAAGTGTTTTTTCAACACTAACACAAGTGCGAAAAGTGGTTTTTCAACACTAATACAAGTGCAAAACTGGTTTCCTGCACCAACACAAGTGTGAAAAGTGGTTTTTCAACACTAACACAAGTGCGAAAAGTGGTTTTTCAACACTAACAGAAGTACAAAAAGTGGTTTTTCAACACTATCACAAGTGCAAAAAGTGTTTTTTCCACACTAATACAAGTGCAAAAGTGGTTTCCTGCACCAACACAAGTTCGAAAAGTGGTTTTTCAACACTAACACAAGTGCGAAAAGTGGTTTTTCAACACTAACACAAGTGCGAAAAGTGGTTTTTCAACACTAACACAAGTGCGAAAAGTGGTTTTTCAACACTAACACAAGTGCGAAAAGTGGTTTTTCAACACTAATACAAGTGCAAAACTGGTTTCCTGCACCAACACAAGTGCGAAAAGTGGTTTTTCAACACTAACACAAGTGTGAAAAGTGGTTTTTCAACACTAACACAAGTGCGAAAAGTGGTTTTTCAACACTAACAGAAGTGCAAAAAGTGGTTTTTCAACACTATCACAAGTGCAAAAAGTGTTTTTTTCCACACTAATACAAGTGCAAAAGTGGTTTCCTGCACCAACACAAGTTCGAAAAGTGGTTTTTCAACACTAACACAAGTGCGAAAAGTGGTTTTTCAACACTATCACAAGTGCAAAAAGTGTTTTTTCCACACTAATACAAGTGCAAAACTGGTTTCCTGCACCAACACAAGTGCGAAAAGTGGTTTTTCAACACTAACACAAGTGCGAAAAGTGGTTTTTCAACACTAACACAAGTGCGAAAAGTGGTTTTTCAACACTATCACAAGTGCGAAAAGTGGTTTTTCAACACTATTACAAGTGCAAAAAGTGTTTTTTCCACACTAATACAAGTGCAAAAGTGGTTTCCTGCACCAACACAAGTGCGAAAAGTGGTTTTTCAACACTAACACAAGTGCGAAAAGTGGTTTTTCAACACTATCACAAGTGCAAAAAGTGTTTTTTCCACACTAATACAAGTGCAAAAGTGGTTTCCTGCACCAACACAAGTGCGAAAAGTGGTTTTTCAACCCTAACACAAGTGCAAAAAGTGGTTTTTCAACACTATCACAAGTGCAAAAAGTGTTTTTTCCACACTAATACAAGTGCAAAAGTGGTTTCCTGCACCAACACAAGTGCGAAAAGTGGTTTTTCAACACTAACACAAGTGCGAAAAGTGGTTTTTCAACACTAACACAAGTGCGAAAAGTGGTTTTTCAACACTAACACAAGTGCAAAAAGTGGTTTTTCAACACTATCACAAGTGCAAAAAGTGTTTTTTCCACACTAATACAAGTGCAAAAGTGGTTTCCTGCACCAACACAAGTGCGAAAAGTGGTTTTTCAACACAAACACAAGTGCGAAAAGTGGTTTTTCAACACTATCACAAGTGCAAAAAGTGTTTTTTCCACACTAATACAAGTGCAAAACTGGTTTCCTGCACCAACACAAGTGCGAAAAGTGGTTTTTCAACACTAACACAAGTGCGAAAAGTGGTTTTTCAACACTAACACAAGTGCGAAAAGTGGTTTTTCAACACTAATACAAGTGCAAAACTGGTTTCCTGCACCAACACAAGTGCGAAAGGTGGTTTTTCAACACTAACACAACTGGGAAAAGTGGTTTTTCAACACTAACACAAGTGCGAAAAGTGGTTTTTCAACACTAACAGAAGTGCAAAAAGTGGTTTTTCAACACTATCACAAGTGCAAAAAGTGTTTTTTCCACACTAATACAAGTGCAAAAGTGGTTTCCTGCACCAACACAGTGCGAAAAGTGGTTTTTCAACACTAACACAAGTGCGAAAAGTGGTTTTTCAACACTATCACAAGTGCAAAAAGTGTTTTTTCCACACTAATACAAGTGCAAAACTGGTTTCCTGCACCAACACAAGTGCGAAAAGTGGTTTTTCAACCCTAACACAAGTGCAAAAAGTGGTTTTTCAACAATATCACAAGTGTAAAAAGTGTTTTTTCCACACTAATACAAGTGCAAAAGTGGTTTCCTGCACCAACACAAGTGCGAAAAGTGGTTTTTCAACACTAACACAAGTGCGAAAAGTGGTTTTTCAACACTAACACAAGTGCGAAAAGTGGTTTTTCAACACTAACACAAGTGCAAAAAGTGTTTTTTCAACACTATCACAAGTGCAAAAAGTGTTTTTTCCACACTAATACAAGTGCAAAAGTGGTTTCCTGCACCAACACAAGTGCGAAAAGTGGTTTTTCAACACTAACACAAGTGTGAAAAGTGGTTTTTCAACACTAACACAAGTGCGAAAAGTGGTTTTTCCACACTAATACAAGTGCAAAACTGGTTTCCTGCACCAACACAAGTGCGAAAAGTGGTTTTTCAACACTAACACAAGTGTGAAAAGTGGTTTTTCAACACTAACACAAGTGCGAAAAGTGGTTTTTCAACACTAACAGAAGTGCAAAAAGTGGTTTTTTCAACACTATCACAAGTGCAAAAAGTGTTTTTTCCACACTAATACAAGTGCAAAAGTGGTTTCCTGCACCAACACAAGTTCGAAAAGTGGTTTTTCAACACTAACACAAGTGCGAAAAGTGGTTTTTCAACACTATCACAAGTGCAAAAAGTGTTTTTTCCACACTAATACAAGTGCAAAACTGGTTTCCTGCACCAACACAAGTGCGAAAAGTGGTTTTTCAACACTAACACAAGTGTGAAAAGTGGTTTTTCAACACTAACACAAGTGCGAAAAGTGGTTTTTCAACACTATCACAAGTGCGAAAAGTGGTTTTTCAACACTATTACAAGTGCAAAAAGTGTTTTTTCCACACTAATACAAGTGCAAAAGTGGTTTTCTGCACCAACACAAGTGCGAAAAGTGGTTTTTCAACACTAACACAAGTGCGAAAAGTGGTTTTTCAACACTATCACAAGTGCAAAAAGTGTTTTTTCCACACTAATACAAGTGCAAAAGTGGTTTCCTGCACCAACACAAG
>NW_027619362.1:0-44659 GCF_964187855.1 Myxine glutinosa
AAACCACTTTTGCACTTGTATTAGTGTGGAAAAACCACTTTTCGCACTTGTGTTAGTGTTGAAAAACCACTTTTCGCACTTGTGTTAGTGTTGAAAAACCACTTTTCACACTTGTGTTGGTGCAGGAAACCACTTTTGCACTTGTATTAGTGTGGAAAAAACACTTTTTGCACTTGTGATAGTGTTGAAAAACCACTTTTCGCACTTGTGTTAGTGTTGAAAAACCACTTTTCGTACTTGTGTTGGTGCAGGAAACCACTTTTGCACTTGTATTAGTGTGGAAAAACCACTTTTCGCACTTGTGTTAGTGTTGAAAAACCACTTTTCGCACTTGTGTTAGTGTTGAAAAACCACTTTTCGCCCTTGTGTTAGTGTTGAAAAACCACTTTTCGCCCTTGTGTTAGTGTTGAAAAACCACTTTTCGCACTTGTGTTAGTGTTGAAAAACCACTTTTCGCACTTGTGTTAGTGTTGAAAAACCACTTTTCGCACCTGTGTTGGTGCAGGAAACCACTTTTGCACTTGTATTAGTGTGGAAAAACCACTTTTCGCACTTGTGTTAGTGTTGAAAAACCATTTTTCGCACTTGTGTTAGTGTTGAAAAACCACTTTTCGCACTTGTCTTGGTGCAGGAAACCACTTTTGCACTTGTATTAGTGTGGAAAAAACACTTTTCGCACTTGTGTTAGTGTTGAAAAACCACTTTTCGCACTTGTGTTAGTGTTGAAAAACCACTTTTCGCACTTGTGTTGGTGCAGGAAACCACTTTTGCACTTGTATTAGTGTGGACAAAACACTTTTCGCACTTGTGATAGTGTTGAAAAACCACTTTTCGCACTTGTGTTAGTGTTGAAAAACCACTTTTCGCACTTGTGTTGGTGCAGGAAACCACTTTTGCACTTGTATTAGTGTGGAAAAACCACTTTTGGCACTTGTGTTAGTGTTGAAAAACCACTTTTCGCACTTGTGTTAGTGTTGAAAAACCACTTTTCACACTTGTGTTGGTGCAGGAAACCACTTTTGCACTTGTATTAGTGTGGAAAAAACACTTTTTGCACTTGTGATAGTGTTGAAAAACCACTTTCGCACTTGTGTTAGTGTTGAAAAACCACTTTTTGCACTTGTGTTGGTGCAGGAAACCACTTTTGCACTTGTATTAGTGTGGAAAAACCACTTTTGCACTTGTGTTAGTGTTGAAAATACACTTTTCGCACTTGTGTTAGTGTTGAAAAACCACTTTTCGCACCTGTGTTAGTGTTGAAAAACCACTTTTCGCACTTGTGTTGGTGCAGGAAACCACTTTTGCACTTGTATTAGTGTGGAAAAAACACTTTTTGCACTTATGATAGTGTTGAAAAACCACTTTTCGCACTTGTGTTAGTGTTGAAAAACCAATTTTCGCACTTGTGTTGGTGCAGGAAACCACTTTTGCACTTGTATTAGTGTGGAAAAACCACTTTTCGCACTTGTGTTAATGTTGAAAAACCACTTTTCGCACTTGTGTTAGTGTTTAAAAACCACTTTTCGCACTTGTGTTAGTGTTGAAAAACGACTTTTCGCACTTGTGTTGGTGCAGGAAACCACTTTTGCACTTGTATTAGTGTGGAAAAACCACTTTTCGCACTGTGTCAGTGTTGAAAAACCACTTTTCGCACTTGTGTTAGTGTTGAAAAACCACTTTTCGCACTTGTGTTGGTGCAGGAAACCACTTTTGCACTTGTATTAGTGTGGAAAAAACACTTTTTGCACTTGTGATAGTGTTGAAAAACCACTTTTCGCACTTGTGTTAGTGTTGAAAAACCACTTTTCGCACTTGTGTTAGTGTTGAAAAACCACTTTTCGCACTTGTGTTAGTGTTGAAAAACCACTTTTCGCACTTGTCTTGGTGCAGGAAACCACTTTTGCACTTGTATTAGTGTGGAAAAAACACTTTTCGCACTTGTGTTAGTGTTGAAAAACCACTTTTCGCACTCGTGTTAGTGTTGAAAAACCACTTTTCGCACTTGTGTTGGTGCAGGAAACCACTTTTGCACTTGTATTAGTGTGGACAAAACACTTTTCGCACTTGTGATAGTGTTGAAAAACCACTTTTCGCACTTGTGTTAGTGTTGAAAAACCACTTTTCGCACTTGTGTTGGTGCAGGAAACCACTTTTGCACTTGTATTAGTGTGGAAAAACCACTTTTGGCACTTGTGTTAGTGTTGAAAAACCACTTTTCGCACTTGTGTTAGTGTTGAAAAACCACTTTTCACACTTGTGTTGGTGCAGGAAACCACTTTTGCACTTGTATTAGTGTGGAAAAAACACTTTTTGCACTTGTGATAGTGTTGAAAAACCACTTTCGCACTTGTGTTAGTGTTGAAAAACCACTTTTTGCACTTGTGTTGGTGCAGGAAACCACTTTTGCACTTGTATTAGTGTGGAAAAACCATTTTTCGCACTTGTGTTAGTGTTGAAAAACCACTTTTCGCACTTGTGTTGGTGCAGGAAACCACTTTTGCACTTGTATTAGTGTGGAAAAAAACACTTTTCGCACTTGCGTTAGTGTTGAAAAACCACTTTTCGTACTTGTGTTAGTGTTGAAAAACCACTTTTCGCACTTGTGTTGGTGCAGGAAACCACTTTTGCACTTGTATTAGTGTGGAAAAAACACTTTTCGCACCTGTGTTAGTGTTGAAAAACCACTTTTCGCACTTGTGTTAGTGTTGAAAAACCACTTTTCGCACTTCTGTTAGTGTTGAAAAACCACTTTTCGCACTTGTGTTGGTGCAGGAAACCACTTTTGCACTTGTATTAGTGTGGACAAAACACTTTTTGCACTTGTGATGGTGTTGAAAAACCACTTTTCGCACTTGTGTTAGTGTTGAAAAACCACTTTTCGCACTTGTGTTGGTGCAGGAAACCACTTTTGCACTTGTATTAGTGTGGAAAAACCACTTTTCGCACTTGTGTTAGTGTTGAAAAACCACTTTTCGCACTTGTGTTAGTGTTGAAAAACCACTTTTGCACTTGTGTTAGTGTTGAAAAACCACTTTTCGCACTTGTGTTGGTGCAGGAAACCACTTTTGCACTTGTATTAGTGTGGAAAAACCACTTTTCGCACTGTGTTAGTGTTGAAAAACCACTTTTCGCACTTGTGTTAGTGTTGAAAAACCACTTTTCGCACTTGTGTTGGTGCAGGAAACCACTTTTGCACTTGTATTAGTGTGGAAAAAACACTTTTTGCACTTGTGATAGTGTTGAAAAACCACTTTTCGCACTTGTGTTAGTGTTGAAAAACCACTTTTCGCACTTGTGTTGGTGCAGGAAACCACTTTTGCACTTGTATTAGTGTGGAACAACCACTTTTCGCACTTGTGTTAGTGTTGAAAAACCACTTTTCGCACTTGTGTTAGTGTTGAAAAACCACTTTTCGCACTTGTGTTGGTGCAGGACACCACTTTTGCACTTGTATTAGTGTGGAATAAACACTTTTTGCACTTGTGATAGTGTTGAAAAACCACTTTTCGCACTTGTGTTAGTGTTGAAAAACCACTTTTCGCACTTGTGTTGGTGCAGGAAACCACTTTTGCACTTGTATTAGTGTGGAAAAACCACTTTTCGCACTTGTGTTAGTGTTGAAAAACCACTTTTCGCACCTGTGTTAGTGTTGAAAAACCACTTTTCGCACTTGTGTTGGTGCAGGAAACCACTTTTGCACTTGTATTAGTGTGGAAAAAACACTTTTTGCACTTATGATAGTGTTGAAAAACCACTTTTCGCACTCGTGTTAGTGTTGAAAAACCAATTTTCGCACTTGTGTTGGTGCAGGAAACCACTTTTGCACTTGTATTAGTGTGGAAAAACCACTTTTCGCACTTGTGTTAATGTTGAAAAACCACTTTTCGCACTTGTGTTAGTGTTTAAAAACCACTTTTCGCACTTGTGTTAGTGTTGAAAAACGACTTTTCGCACTTGTGTTGGTGCAGGAAACCACTTTTGCACTTGTATTAGTGTGGACAAAACACTTTTTGCACTTGTGATGGTGTTGAAAAACCACTTTTCGCACTTGTGTTAGTGTTGAAAAACCACTTTTCGCACTTGTGTTGGTGCAGGAAACCACTTTTGCACTTGTATTAGTGTTGAAAAACCACTTTTCGCACTTGTATTAGTGTGGAAAAAACACTTTTTGCACTTGTGGTAGTGTTGAAAAACCACTTTTCGCACTTGTGTTAGTGTTGAAAAACAACGTTTTGCACTTGTGTTGGTGCAGGAAACCACTTTTGTACTTGTGTTAGTGTTGAAAAACCACTTTTCGCACTTGTGTTAGTGTTGAAAAACCACTTTTCGCACTTGTGTTAGTGTTGAAAAACCACTTTTCGCACTTGTGTTGGTGCAGGAAACCACTTTTGCACTTGTATTAGTGTGGACAAAACACTTTTTGCACTTGTGATAGTGTTGAAAAACCACTTTTCGCACTTGTGTTAGTGTTGAAAAACCACTTTTCGCACTTGTGTTGGTGCAGGAAACCACTTTTGCACTTGTATTAGTGTGGAAAAACCACTTTTCGCACTTGTGTTAGTGTTGAAAAACCACTTTTCGCACTTGTGTTAGTGTTGAAAAACCACTTTTCACACTTGTGTTGGTGCAGGAAACCACTTTTGCACTTGTATTAGTGTGGAAAAACCACTTTTCGCACTTGTGTTAGTGTTGAAAAACCACTTTTCGCACTTGTGTTAGTGTTGAAAAACCACTTTTCGCCCTTGTGTTAGTGTTGAAAAACCACTTTTCGCCCTTGTGTTAGTGTTGAAAAACCACTTTTCGCACTTGTGTTAGTGTTGAAAAACCACTTTTTGCACTTGTGTTGGTGCAGGAAACCACTTTTGCACTTGTATTAGTGTGGAAAAAACACTTTTCGCACTTGTGTTATTGTTGAAAACCACTTTTCGCACTTGTGTTAGTGTTGAAAAACCACTTTTCGCACTTGTGTTAGTTTTGAAAAACCACTTTTCGCACTTGTGTTGGTGCAGGAAACCACTTTTGCACTTGTATTAGTGTGGACAAAACACTTTTTGCACTTGTGATAGTGTTCAAAAACCACTTTTCGCACTTGTGTTAGTGTTGAAAAACCACTTTTCGCACTTGTGTTGGTGCAGGAAACCACTTTTGCACTTGTATTAGTGTGGAAAAACCACTTTTCGCACTTGTGTTAGTGTTGAAAAACCACTTTTCGCACTTGTGTTAGTGTTGAAAAACCACTTTTCACACTTGTGTTGGTGCAGGAAACCACTTTTGCACTTGTATTAGTGTGGAAAAAACACCTTTTGCACTTGTGATAGTGTTGAAAAACCACTTTTCGCACTTGTGTTAGTGTTGAAAAACCACTTTTCGTACTTGTGTTGGTGCAGGAAACCACTTTTGCACTTGTATTAGTGTGGAAAAACCACTTTTCGCACTTGTGTTAGTGTTGAAAAACCACTTTTCGCACTTGTGTTAGTGTTGAAAAACCACTTTTCGCCCTTGTGTTAGTGTTGAAAAACCACTTTTCGCCCTTGTGTTAGTGTTGAAAAACCACTTTTCGCACTTGTGTTAGTGTTGAAAAACCACTTTTCGCACTTGTGTTAGTGTTGAAAAACCACTTTTCGCACCTGTGTTGGTGCAGGAAACCACTTTTGCACTTGTATTAGTGTGGAAAAACCACTTTTCGCCCTTGTGTTAGTGTTGAAAAACCATTTTTCGCACTTGTGTTAGTGTTGAAAAACCACTTTTCGCACTTGTCTTGGTGCAGGAAACCACTTTTGCACTTGTATTAGTGTGGAAAAAACACTTTTCGCACTTGTGTTAGTGTTGAAAAACCACTTTTCGCACTTGTGTTAGTGTTGAAAAACCACTTTTCGCACTTGTGTTGGTGCAGGAAACCACTTTTGCACTTGTATTAGTGTGGACAAAACACTTTTCGCACTTGTGATAGTGTTGAAAAACCACTTTTCGCACTTGTGTTAGTGTTGAAAAACCACTTTTCGCACTTGTGTTGGTGCAGGAAACCACTTTTGCACTTGTATTAGTGTGGAAAAACCACTTTTGGCACTTGTGTTAGTGTTGAAAAACCACTTTTCGCACTTGTGTTAGTGTTGAAAAACCACTTTTCACACTTGTGTTGGTGCAGGAAACCACTTTTGCACTTGTATTAGTGTGGAAAAAACACTTTTTGCACTTGTGATAGTGTTGAAAAACCACTTTCGCACTTGTGTTAGTGTTGAAAAACCACTTTTTGCACTTGTGTTGGTGCAGGAAACCACTTTTGCACTTGTATTAGTGTGGAAAAACCACTTTTGCACTTGTGTTAGTGTTGAAAAACCACTTTTCGCACTTGTGTTAGTGTTGAAAAACCACTTTTCGCACCTGTGTTAGTGTTGAAAAACCACTTTTCGCACTTGTGTTGGTGCAGGAAACCACTTTTGCACTTGTATTAGTGTGGAAAAAACACTTTTTGCACTTATGATAGTGTTGAAAAACCACTTTTCGCACTTGTGTTAGTGTTGAAAAACCAATTTTCGCACTTGTGTTGGTGCAGGAAACCACTTTTGCACTTGTATTAGTGTGGAAAAACCACTTTTCGCACTTGTGTTAATGTTGAAAAACCACTTTTCGCACTTGTGTTAGTGTTTAAAAACCACTTTTCGCACTTGTGTTAGTGTTGAAAAACGACTTTTCGCACTTGTGTTGGTGCAGGAAACCACTTTTGCACTTGTATTAGTGTGGACAAAACACTTTTTGCACTTGTGATGGTGTTGAAAAACCACTTTTCGCACTTGTGTTAGTGTTGAAAAACCACTTTTCGCACTTGTGTTGGTGCAGGAAACCACTTTTGCACTTGTATTAGTGTGGAAAAACCACTTTTCGCACTTGTGTTAGTGTTGGAAAACCACTTTTCGCACTTGTGTTAGTGTTGAAAAACCACTTTTCGCACTTGTGTTAGTGTTGAAAAACCACTTTTCGCACTTGTGTTGGTGCAGGAAACCACTTTTGCACTTGTATTAGTGGGAAAAAACACTTTTTGCACTTGTGGTAGTGTTGAAAAACCACTTTTCGCACTTGTGTTAGTGCTGAAAAACCACTTTTTGCACTTGTGTTGGTGCAGGAAACCACTTTTGCACTTGTATTAGTGTGGAAAAAACACTTTTCGCACTTGTGTTAGTGTTGAAAAACCACTTTTCGCACTTGTATTAGTGTGGAAAAAACACTTTTTGCACTTGTGGTAGTGTTGAAAAACCACTTTTCGCACTTGTGTTAGTGTTGAAAAACAACGTTTTGCACTTGTGTTGGTGCAGGAAACCACTTTTGTACTTGTGTTAGTGTTGAAAAACCACTTTTCGCACTTGTGTTAGTGTTGAAAAACCACTTTTCGCACTTGTGTTAGTGTTGAAAAACCACTTTTCGCACTTGTGTTGGTGCAGGAAACCACTTTTGCACTTGTATTAGTGTGAACAAAACACTTTTTGCACTTGTGATAGTGTTGAAAAACCACTTTTCGCACTTGTGTTAGTGTTGAAAAACCACTTTTCGCACTTGTGTTGGTGCAGGAAACCACTTTTGCACTTGTATTAGTGTGGAAAAACCACTTTTCGCACTTGTGTTAGTGTTGAAAAACCACTTTTCGCACTTGTGTTAGTGTTGAAAAACCACTTTTCACACTTGTGTTGGTGCAGGAAACCACTTTTGCACTTGTATTAGTGTGGAAAAACCACTTTTCGCACTTGTGTTAGTGTTGAAAAACCACTTTTCGCACTTGTGTTAGTGTTGAAAAACCACTTTTCGCCCTTGTGTTAGTGTTGAAAAACCACTTTTCGCCCTTGTGTTAGTGTTGAAAAACCACTTTTCGCACTTGTGTTAGTGTTGAAAAACCACTTTTTGCACTTGTGTTGGTGCAGGAAACCACTTTTGCACTTGTATTAGTGTGGAAAAAACACTTTTCGCACTTGTGTTAGTGTTGAAAAACCACTTTTCGCACTTGTGTTAGTGTTGAAAAACCACTTTTCGCACTTGTGTTAGTTTTGAAAAACCACTTTTCGCACTTGTGTTGGTGCAGGAAACCACTTTTGCACTTGTATTAGTGTGGACAAAACACTTTTTGCACTTGTGATAGTGTTGAAAAACCACTTTTCGCACTTGTGTTAGTGTTGAAAAACCACTTTTCGCACTTGTGTTGGTGCAGGAAACCACTTTTGCACTTGTATTAGTGTGGAAAAACCACTTTTCGCACTTGTGTTAGTGTTGAAAAACCACTTTTCGCACTTGTGTTAGTGTTGAAAAACCACTTTTCACACTTGTGTTGGTGCAGGAAACCACTTTTGCACTTGTATTAGTGTGGAAAAAACACTTTTTGCACTTGTGATAGTGTTGAAAAACCACTTTTCGCACTTGTGTTAGTGTTGAAAAACCACTTTTCGTACTTGTGTTGGTGCAGGAAACCACTTTTGCACTTGTATTAGTGTGGAAAAACCACTTTTCGCACTTGTGTTAGTGTTGAAAAACCACTTTTCGCACTTGTGTTAGTGTTGAAAAACCACTTTTCGCCCTTGTGTTAGTGTTGAAAAACCACTTTTCGCCCTTGTGTTAGTGTTGAAAAACCACTTTTCGCACTTGTGTTAGTGTTGAAAAACCACTTTTCGCACTTGTGTTAGTGTTGAAAAACCACTTTTCGCACCTGTGTTGGTGCAGGAAACCACTTTTGCACTTGTATTAGTGTGGAAAAACCACTTTTCGCACTTGTGTTAGTGTTGAAAAACCACTTTTCGCACTTGTGTTAGTGTTGAAAAACCACTTTTCGCACTTGTCTTGGTGCAGGAAACCACTTTTGCACTTGTATTAGTGTGGAAAAAACACTTTTCGCACTTGTGTTAGTGTTGAAAAACCACTTTTCGCACTTGTGTTAGTGTTGAAAAACCACTTTTCGCACTTGTGTTGGTGCAGGAAACCACTTTTGCACTTGTATTAGTGTGGACAAAACACTTTTCGCACTTGTGATAGTGTTGAAAAACCACTTTTCGCACTTGTGTTAGTGTTGAAAAACCACTTTTCGCACTTGTGTTGGTGCAGGAAACCACTTTTGCACTTGTATTAGTGTGGAAAAACCACTTTTGGCACTTGTGTTAGTGTTGAAAAACCACTTTTCGCACTTGTGTTAGTGTTGAAAAACCACTTTTCACACTTGTGTTGGTGCAGGAAACCACTTTTGCACTTGTATTAGTGTGGAAAAAACACTTTTTGCACTTGTGATAGTGTTGAAAAACCACTTTCGCACTTGTGTTAGTGTTGAAAAACCACTTTTTGCACTTGTGTTGGTGCAGGAAACCACTTTTGCACTTGTATTAGTGTGGAAAAACCATTTTTCGCACTTGTGTTAGTGTTGAAAAACCACTTTTCGCACTTGTGTTGGTGCAGGAAACCACTTTTGCACTTGTATTAGTGTGGAAAAAAACACTTTTCGCACTTGCGTTAGTGTTGAAAAACCACTTTTCGTACTTGTGTTAGTGTTGAAAAACCACTTTTCGCACTTGTGTTGGTGCAGGAAACCACTTTTGCACTTGTATTAGTGTGGAAAAAACACTTTTCGCACCTGTGTTAGTGTTGAAAAACCACTTTTCGCACTTGTGTTAGTGTTGAAAAACCACTTTTCGCACTTGTGTTAGTGTTGAAAAACCACTTTTCGCACTTGTGTTGGTGCAGGAAACCACTTTTGCACTTGTATTAGTGTGGACAAAACACTTTTTGCACTTGTGATGGTGTTGAAAAACCACTTTTCGCACTTGTGTTAGTGTTGAAAAACCACTTTTCGCACTTGTGTTGGTGCAGGAAACCACTTTTGCACTTGTATTAGTGTGGAAAAACCACTTTTCGCACTTGTGTTAGTGTTGAAAAACCACTTTTCGCACTTGTGTTAGTGTTGAAAAACCACTTTTGCACTTGTGTTAGTGTTGAAAAACCACTTTTCGCACTTGTGTTGGTGCAGGAAACCACTTTTGCACTTGTATTAGTGTGGACAAAACACTTTTCGCACTTGTGATAGTGTTGAAAAACCACTTTTCGCACTTGTGTTAGTGTTTAAAAACCACTTTTCGCACTTGTGTTGATGCAGGAAACCACTTTTGCACTTGTATTAGTGTGGAAAAACCACTTTTTGCACTTGTGTTAGTGTTGAAAAACCACTTTTTGCACTTGTGTTAGTGTTGAAAAACCACTTTTCACACTTGTGTTGGTGCAGGAAACCACTTTTGCACTTGTATTAGTGTGGAAAAAACACTTTTTGCACTTGTGTTAGTGTTGAAAAACCACTTTTCGCACTTGTGTTAGTGTTGAAAAACCACTTTTCGCCCTTGTGTTAGTGTTGAAAAACCACTTTTCGCCCTTGTGTTAGTGTTGAAAAACCACTTTTCGCACTTGTGTTAGTGTTGAAAAACCACTTTTTGCACTTGTGTTGGTGCAGGAAACCACTTTTGCACTTGTATTAGTGTGGAAAAAACACTTTTCGCACTTGTGTTAGTGTTGAAAAACCACTTTTCGCACTTGTGTTAGTGTTGAAAAACCACTTTTCGCACTTGTGTTAGTGTTGAAAAACCACTTTTCGCACTTGTGTTGGTGCAGGAAACCACTTTTGCACTTGTATTAGTGTGGACAAAACACTTTTTGCACTTGTGATAGTGTTGAAAAACCACTTTTCGCACTTGTGTTAGTGTTGAAAAACCACTTTTCGCACTTGTGTTGGTGCAGGAAACCACTTTTGCACTTGTATTAGTGTGGAAAAACCACTTTTGCACTTGTATTATTGTGGAAAAACCACTTTTCGCACTTGTGTTAGTGTTGAAAAACCACTTTTCACACTTGTGTTGCTGCAGGAAACCACTTTTGCATTTGTATTAGTGTGGAAAAAACACTTTTTGCACTTGTGATAGTGTTGAAAAACCACTTTTCGCACTTGTGTTAGTGTTGAAAAACCACTTTTAGTACTTGTGTTGGTGCAGGAAACCACTTTTGCACTTGTATTAGTGTGGAAAAACCACTTTTCACACTTGTGTTAGTGTTGAAAAACCACTTTTCGCACTTGTGTTAGTGTTGAAAAACCACTTTTCACCCTTGTGTTAGTGTTGAAAAACCACTTTTCGCCCTTGTGTTAGTGTTGAAAAACCACTTTTCGCACTTGTGTTAGTGTTGAAAAACCACTTTTTGCACTTGTGTTAGTGTTGAAAAACCACTTTTCGCACTTGTGTTGGTGCAGGAAACCACTTTTGCACTTGTATTAGTGTGGAAAAACCACTTTTCGCACTTGTGTTAGTGTTGAAAAACCACTTTTCGCACTTGTGTTAGTGTTGAAAAACCACTTTTCGCACTTGTGTTGGTGCAGGAAACCACTTTTGCACTTGTATTAGTGTGGAAAAACACTTTTCGCACTTGTGTTAGTGTTGAAAAACCACTTTTCGCACTTGTGTTAGTGTTGAAAAACCACTTTTCGCACTTGTGTTGGTGCAGGAAACCACTTTTGCACTTGTATTAGTGTGGAAAAAACACTTTTTGCACTTGTGATAGTGTTGAAAAACCACTTTTCGCACTTGTGTTAGTGTTGAAAAACCACTTTTCGCACTTGTGTTGGTGCAGGAAACCACTTTTGCACTTGTATTAGTGTGGAAAAACCACTTTTCGCACTGTGTCAGTGTTGAAAAACCACTTTTCGCACTTGTGTTAGTGTTGAAAAACCACTTTTCGCACTTGTGTTGGTGCAGGAAACCACTTTTGCACTTGTATTAGTGTGGAAAAAACACTTTTTGCACTTGTGATAGTGTTGAAAAACCACTTTTCGCACTTGTGTTAGTGTTGAAAAACCACTTTTCGCACTTGTGTTAGTGTTGAAAAACCACTTTTCGCACTTGTGTTGGTGCAGGAAACGACTTTTGCTCTTGTATTAGTGTTGAAAAACCACTGTTCGCACTTGTGTTAGTGTTGAAAAACCACTTTTCGCACTTGTGTTAGTGTTGAAAAACCACTTTTCGCACTTGTGTTGGTGCAGGAAACCACTTTTGCACTTGTATTAGTGTGGAAAAACACTTTTTGCACTTATGATAGTGTTGAAAAACCACTTTTCGCACTTGTGTTGGTGCAGGAAACCACTTTTGCACTTGTATTAGTGTGGAAAAAACACTTTTCGCACTTGTGTTAGTGTTGAAAAACCACTTTTCGCACTTGTGTTAGTGTTGAAAAACCACTTTTCGCACTTGTGTTAGTGTTGAAAAACCACTTTTCGCACTTGTGTTGGTGCAGGAAACCACTTTTGCACTTGTATTAGTGTGGACAAAACACTTTTTGCACTTGTGATAGTGTTGAAAAACCACTTTTCGCACTTGTGTTAGTGTTGAAAAACCACTTTTCGCACTTGTGTTGGTGCAGGAAACCACTTTTGCACTTGTATTAGTGTGGAAAAACCACTTTTCGCACTTGTGTTAGTGTTGAAAAACCACTTTTCGCACTTGTGTTAGTGTTGAAAAACCACTTTTCACACTTGTGTTGCTGCAGGAAACCACTTTTGCATTTGTATTAGTGTGGAAAAAACACTTTTTGCACTTGTGATAGTGTTGAAAAACCACTTTTCGCACTTGTGTTAGTGTTGAAAAACCACTTTTAGTACTTGTGTTGGTGCAGGAAACCACTTTTGCACTTGTATTAGTGTGGAAAAACCACTTTTCACACTTGTGTTAGTGTTGAAAAACCACTTTTCGCACTTGTGTTAGTGTTGAAAAACCACTTTTCGCCCTTGTGTTAGTGTTGAAAAACCACTTTTCGCCCTTGTGTTAGTGTTGAAAAACCACTTTTCGCACTTGTGTTAGTGTTGAAAAACCACTTTTTGCACTTGTGTTAGTGTTGAAAAACCACTTTTCGCACTTGTGTTGGTGCAGGAAACCACTTTTGCACTTGTATTAGTGTGGAAAAACCACTTTTCGCACTTGTGTTAGTGTTGAAAAACCACTTTTCGCACTTGTGTTAGTGTTGAAAAACCACTTTTCGCACTTGTGTTGGTGCAGGAAACCACTTTTGCACTTGTATTAGTGAAAACACTTTTCGCACTTGCTGTTAGTGTTGAAAAACCACACTTTTCGCACTTGTGTTAGTGTTGAAAAAACCACTTTTCGCACTTGTGTTGGTGCAGGAAACCACTTTTGCACTTGTATTAGTGTGGAAAAAACACTTTTTGCACTTGTGATAGTGTTGAAAAACCACTTTTCGCACTTGTGTTAGTGTTGAAAAACCACTTTTCGCACTTGTGTTGGTGCAGGAAACCACTTTTGCACTTGTATTAGTGTGGAAAAACCACTTTTCGCACTGTGTCAGTGTTGAAAAACCACTTTTCGCACTTGTGTTAGTGTTGAAAAACCACTTTTCGCACTTGTGTTGGTGCAGGAAACCACTTTTGCACTTGTATTAGTGTGGAAAAAACACTTTTTGCACTTGTGATAGTGTTGAAAAACCACTTTTCGCACTTGTGTTAGTGTTGAAAAACCACTTTTCGCACTTGTGTTGGTGCAGGAAACCACTTTTGCACTTGTATTAGTGTGGAACAACCACTTTTCGCACTTGTGTTAGTGTTGAAAAACCACTTTTCGCACTTGTGTTAGTGTTGAAAAACCACTTTTCGCACTTGTGTTGGTGCAGGAAACCACTTTTGCACTTGTATTAGTGTGGAATAAACACTTTTTGCACTTGTGATAGTGTTGAAAAACCACTTTTCGCACTTGTGTTAGTGTTGAAAAACCACTTTTCGCACTTGTGTTGGTGCAGGAAACGACTTTTGCTCTTGTATTAGTGTTGAAAAACCACTGTTCGCACTTGTGTTAGTGTTGAAAAACCACTTTTCGCACTTGTGTTAGTGTTGAAAAACCACTTTTCGCACTTGTGTTGGTGCAGGAAACCACTTTTGCACTTGTATTAGTGTGGAAAAACACTTTTTGCACTTATGATAGTGTTGAAAAACCACTTTTCGCACTTGTGTTAGTGTTGAAAAACCAATTTTCGCACTTGTGTTGGTGCAGGAAACCACTTTTGCACTTGTATTAGTGTGGAAAAACCACTTTTCGCACTTGTGTTAATGTTGAAAAACCACTTTTCGCACTTGTGTTAGTGTTTAAAAACCACTTTTCGCACTTGTGTTAGTGTTGAAAAACCACTTTTCGCACTTGTGTTGGTGCAGGAAACCACTTTTGCACTTGTATTAGTGTGGACAAAACACTTTTTGCACTAGTGATGGTGTTGAAAAACCACTTTTCGCACTTGTGTTAGTGTTGAAAAACCACTTTTCGCACTTGTGTTGGTGCAGGAAACCACTTTTGCACTTGTATTATTGTGGAAAAACCACTTTTCGCACTTGTGTTAGTGTTGAAAAACCACTGTTCGCACTTGTGTTAGTGTTGAAAAACCACTTTTCGCACTTGTGTTAGTGTTGAAAAACCACTTTTCGCACTTGTGTTGGTGCAGGAATCCACTTTTGCACTTGTATTAGTGTGGACAAAACACTTTTCGCACTTGTGATAGTGTTGAAAAACCACTTTTCGCACTTGTGTTAGTGTTGAAAAACCACTTTTCGCACTTGTGTTGGTGCAGGACACCACTTTTGCACTTGTATTAGTGTGGAAAAACCACTTTTCGCACTTGTGTTAGTGTTGAAAAACCACTTTTCGCACTTGTGTTAGTGTTGAAAAACCACTTTTCACACTTGTGTTGGTGCAGGAAACCACTTTTGCACTTGTATTAGTGTGGAAAAAACACTTTTTGCACTTGTGGTAGTGTTGAAAAACCACTTTTCGCACTTGTGTTAGTGTTGAAAAACCACTTTTTGCACTTGTGTTGGTGCAGGAAACCACTTTTGCACTTGTATTAGTGTGGAAAAAACACTTTTCGCACTTGTGTTAGTGTTGAAAAACCACTTTTCGCACTTGTGTTAGTGTTGAAAAACCACTTTTCGCACTTGTGTTAGTGTTGAAAACCACTTTTCGCACTTGTGTTAGTGTTGAAAAACCACTTTTCGCACTTGTGTTAGTGTTGAAAAACCACTTTTCGCACTTGTGTTAGTGTTGAAAAACCACTTTTCGCACTTGTGTTGGTGCAGGAAACCACTTTTGCACTTGTATTAGTGTGGACAAAACACTTTTCGCACTTGTGATAGTGTTGAAAAACCACTTTTCGCACTTGTGTTAGTGTTGAAAAACCACTTTTCGCACTTGTGTTTGTGCAGGAAACCACTTTTGCACTTGTATTAGTGTGGAAAACCACTTTTCGCACTTGTGTTAGTGTTGAAAAACCACTTTTCGCACTTGTGTTAGTGTTGAAAAACCAATTTTTGCACTTGTGTTAGTGTTGAAAAACCACTTTTTGCACTTGTGTTGGTGCAGGAAACCACTTTTGCACTTGTATTAGTGTGGAAAAAACACTTTTTGCACTTGTGGTAGTGTTGAAAAACCACTTTTCGCATTTGTGTTAGTGTTGAAAAACCACTTTTTGCACTTGTGTTGGTGCAGGAAACCACTTTTGCACTTGTGTTAGTGTTGAAAAACCACTTTTCGCACTTGTGTTAGTGTTGAAAAACCACTTTTCGCACTTGTGTTAGTGTTGAAATACCACTTTTCGCACTTGTGTTGGTGCAGGAAACCACTTTTGCACTTGTATTAGTGTGGACAAAACACTTTTTGCACTTGTGATAGTGTTGAAAAACCACTTTTCGCACTTGTGTTAGTGTTGAAAAACCACTTTTCGCACTTGTGTTGGTGCAGGAAACCACTTTTGCACTTGTATTAGTGTGGAAAAACCACTTTTCGCACTTGTGTTAGTGTTGAAAAACCACTTTTCGCACTTGTGTTAGTGTTGAAAAACCACTTTTCACACTTGTGTTGGTGCAGGAAACCACTTTTGCACTTGTATTAGTGTGGAAAAAACACTTTTTGCACTTGTGATAGTGTTGAAAAACCACTTTTCGCACTTGTGTTAGTGTTGAAAAACCACTTTTCGTACTTGTGTTGGTGCAGGAAACCACTTTTGCACTTGTATTAGTGTGGAAAAACCACTTTTCGCACTTGTGTTAGTGTTGAAAAACCACTTTTCGCACTTGTGTTAGTGTTGAAAAACCACTTTTCGCCCTTGTGTTAGTGTTGAAAAACCACTTTTCGCCCTTGTGTTAGTGTTGAAAAACCACTTTTCGCACTTGTGTTAGTGTTGAAAAACCACTTTTCGCACTTGTGTTGGTGCAGGAAACCACTTTTGCACTTGTATTAGTGTGGACAAAACACTTTTTGCACTTGTGATGGTGTTGAAAAACCACTTTTCGCACTTGTGTTAGTGTTGAAAAACCACTTTTCGCACTTGTGTTGGTGCAGGAAACCACTTTTGCACTTGTATTAGTGTGGAAAAACCACTTTTCGCACTTGTGTTAATGTTGAAAAACCACTTTTGTACTTGTGTTAGTGTTGAAAAACCACTTTTCGCACTTGTGATAGTGTTGAAAAACCACTTTTCGCACTTGTGTTAGTGTTGAAAAACCACTTTTCGCACTTGTGTTGGTGCAGGAAACCACTTTTGCACTTGTATTAGTGTGGACAAAACACTTTTTGCACTTGTGATAGTGTTGAAAAACCACTTTTCGCACTTGTGTTAGTGTTGAAAAACCACTTTTCGCACTTGTGTTGGTGCAGGAAACCACTTTTGCACTTGTATTAGTGTGGAAAAACCACTTTTCGCACTTGTGTTAGTGTTGAAAAACCACTTTTCGCACTTGTGTTAGTGTTGAAAAACCACTTTTCACACTTGTGTTGGTGCAGGAAACCACTTTTGCTCTTGTATTAGTGTGGAAAAACCACTTTTCGCACTTGTGTTAGTGTTGAAAAACCACTTTTCGCACTTGTGTTAGTGTTGAAAAACCACTTTTCGCCCTTGTGTTAGTGTTGAAAAACCACTTTTCGCCCTTGTGTTAGTGTTGAAAAACCACTTTTCGCACTTGTGTTAGTGTTGAAAAACCACTTTTTGCACTTGTGTTGGTGCAGGAAACCACTTTTGCACTTGTATTAGTGTGGAAAAAACACTTTTCGCACTTGTGTTAGTGTTGAAAAACCACTTTTCGCACTTGTGTTAGTGTTGAAAAACCACTTTTCGCACTTGTGTTAGTGTTGAAAAACCACTTTTCGCACTTGTGTTGGTGCAGGAAACCACTTTTGCACTTGTATTAGTGTGGACAAAACACTTTTTGCACTTGTGATAGTGTTGAAAAACCACTTTTCGCACTTGTGTTAGTGTTGAAAAACCACTTTTCGCACCTGTGTTGGTGCAGGAAACCACTTTTGCACTTGTATTAGTGTGGAAAAACCACTTTTCGCACTTGTGTTAGTGTTGAAAAACCACTTTTCGCACTTGTGTTAGTGTTGAAAAACCACTTTTCACACTTGTGTTGGTGCAGGAAACCACTTTTGCACTTGTATTAGTGTGGAAAAAACACTTTTTGCACTTGTGATAGTGTTGAAAAACCACTTTTCGCACTTGTGTTAGTGTTGAAAAACCACTTTTCGTACTTGTGTTGGTGCAGGAAACCACTTTTGCACTTGTATTAGTGTGGAAAAACCACTTTTCGCACTTGTGTTAGTGTTGAAAAACCACTTTTCGCACTTGTGTTAGTGTTGAAAAACCACTTTTCGCCCTTGTGTTAGTGTTGAAAAACCACTTTTCGCCCTTGTGTTAATGTTGAAAAACCACTTTTCGCACTTGTGTTAGTGTTGAAAAACCACTTTTCGCACTTGTGTTAGTGTTGAAAAACCACTTTTCGCACCTGTGTTGGTGCAGGAAACCACTTTTGCACTTGTATTAGTGTGGAAAAACCACTTTTCGCACTTGTGTTAGTGTTGAAAAACCACTTTTCGCACTTGTGTTAGTGTTGAAAAACCACTTTTCGCACTTGTTTTGGTGCAGGAAACCACTTTTGCACTTGCATTAGTGTGGAAAAAACACTTTTCGCACTTGTGTTAGTGTTGAAAAACCACTTTTCGCACTTGTGTTAGTGTTGAAAAACCACTTTTCGCACTTGTGTTGGTGCAGGAAACCACTTTTGCACTTGTATTAGTGTGGACAAAACACTTTTCGCACTTGTGATAGTGTTGAAAAACCACTTTTCGCACTTGTGTTAGTGTTGAAAAACCACTTTTCGCACTTGTGTTGGTGCAGGAAACCACTTTTGCACTTGTATTAGTGTGGAAAAACCACTTTTGGCACTTTTGTTAGTGTTGAAAAACCACTTTTCGCACTTGTGTTAGTGTTGAAAAACCACTTTTCACACTTGTGTTGGTGCAGGAAACCACTTTTGCACTTGTATTAGTGTGGAAAAAACACTTTTTGCACTTGTGATAGTGTTGAAAAACCACTTTCGCACTTGTGTTAGTGTTGAAAAACCACTTTTTGCACTTGTGTTGGTGCAGGAAACCACTTTTGCACTTGTATTAGTGTGGAAAAACCATTTTTCGCACTTGTGTTAGTGTTGAAAAACCACTTTTCGCACTTGTGTTGGTGCAGGAAACCACTTTTGCACTTGTATTAGTGTGGAAAAAAACACTTTTCGCACTTGCGTTAGTGTTGAAAAACCACTTTTCGTACTTGTGTTAGTGTTGAAAAACCACTTTTCGCACTTGTGTTGGTGCAGGAAACCACTTTTGCACTTGTATTAGTGTGGAAAAAACACTTTTCGCACCTGTGTTAGTGTTGAAAAACCACTTTTCGCACTTGTGTTAGTGTTGAAAAACCACTTTTCGCACTTGTGTTAGTGTTGAAAAACCACTTTTCGCACTTGTGTTGGTGCAGGAAACCACTTTTGCACTTGTATTAGTGTGGACAAAACACTTTTTGCACTTGTGATGGTGTTGAAAAACCACTTTTCGCACTTGTGTTAGTGTTGAAAAACCACTTTTCGCACTTGTGTTGGTGCAGGAAACCACTTTTGCACTTGTATTAGTGTGGAAAAACCACTTTTCGCACTTGTGTTAGTGTTGAAAAACCACTTTTCGCACTTGTGTTAGTGTTGAAAAACCACTTTTGCACTTGTGTTAGTGTTGAAAAACCACTTTTCGCACTTGTGTTGGTGCAGGAAACCACTTTTGCACTTGTATTAGTGTGGACAAAACACTTTTCGCACTTGTGATAGTGTTGAAAAACCACTTTTCGCACTTGTGTTAGTGTTTAAAAACCACTTTTCGCACTTGTGTTGATGCAGGAAACCACTTTTGCACTTGTATTAGTGTGGAAAAACCACTTTTTGCACTTGTGTTAGTGTTGAAAAACCACTTTTTGCACTTGTGTTAGTGTTGAAAAACCACTTTTCACACTTGTGTTGGTGCAGGAAACCACTTTTGCACTTGTATTAGTGTGGAAAAACCACTTTTTGCACTTGTGTTAGTGTTGAAAAACCACTTTTCGCACTTGTGTTAGTGTTGAAAAACCACTTTTCGCCCTTGTGTTAGTGTTGAAAAACCACTTTTCGCCCTTGTGTTAGTGTTGAAAAACCACTTTTCGCACTTGTGTTAGTGTTGAAAAACCACTTTTTGCACTTGTGTTGGTGCAGGAAACCACTTTTGCACTTGTATTAGTGTGGAAAAAACACTTTTCGCACTTGTGTTAGTGTTGAAAAACCACTTTTCGCACTTGTGTTAGTGTTGAAAAACCACTTTTTGCACTTGTGTTAGTGTTGAAAAACCACTTTTCGCACTTGTGTTGGTGCAGGAAACCACTTTTGCACTTGTATTAGTGTGGACAAAACACTTTTTGCACTTGTGATAGTGTTGAAAAACCACTTTTCGCACTTGTGTTAGTGTTGAAAAACCACTTTTCGCACTTGTGTTGGTGCAGGAAACCACTTTTGCACTTGTATTAGTGTGGAAAAACCACTTTTGCACTTGTATTATTGTGGAAAAACCACTTTTCGCACTTGTGTTAGTGTTGAAAAACCACTTTTCACACTTGTGTTGCTGCAGGAAACCACTTTTGCATTTGTATTAGTGTGGAAAAAACACTTTTTGCACTTGTGATAGTGTTGAAAAACCACTTTTCGCACTTGTGTTAGTGTTGAAAAACCACTTTTAGTACTTGTGTTGGTGCAGGAAACCACTTTTGCACTTGTATTAGTGTGGAAAAACCACTTATCACACTTGTGTTAGTGTTGAAAAACCACTTTTCGCACTTGTGTTAGTGTTGAAAAACCACTTTTCGCCCTTGTGTTAGTGTTGAAAAACCACTTTTCGCCCTTGTGTTAGTGTTGAAAAACCACTTTTCGCACTTGTGTTAGTGTTGAAAAACCACTTTTTGCACTTGTGTTAGTGTTGAAAAACCACTTTTCGCACTTGTGTTGGTGCAGGAAACCACTTTTGCACTTGTATTAGTGTGGAAAAACCACTTTTCGCTCTTGTGTTAGTGTTGAAAAACCACTTTTCGCACTTGTGTTAGTGTTGAAAAACCACTTTTCGCACTTGTGTTGGTGCAGGAAACCACTTTTGCACTTGTATTAGTGTGGAAAAACACTTTTCGCACTTGTGTTAGTGTTGAAAAACCACTTTTCGCACTTGTGTTAGTTTTGAAAAACCACTTTTCGCACTTGTGTTGGTGCAGGAAACCACTTTTGCACTTGTATTAGTGTGGAAAAAACACTTTTTGCACTTGTGATAGTGTTGAAAAACCACTTTTCGCACTTGTGTTAGTGTTGAAAAACCACTTTTCGCACTTGTGTTGGTACAGGAAACCACTTTTGCACTTGTATTAGTGTGGAAAAACCACTTTTCGCACTGTGTCAGTGTTGAAAAACCACTTTTCGCACTTGTGTTAGTGTTGAAAAACCACTTTTCACACTTGTGTTAGTGTTGAAAAACCACTTTTCGCACTTGTGTTAGTGTTGAAAAACCACTTTTGCACTTGTGTTAGTGTTGAAAAACCACTTTTCGCACTTGTGTTGGTGCAGGAAACCACTTTTGCACTTGTATTAGTGTGGACAAAACACTTTTCGCACTTGTGATAGTGTTGAAAAACCACTTTTCGCACTTGTGTTAGTGTTTAAAAACCACTTTTCGCACTTGTGTTGATGCAGGAAACCACTTTTGCACTTGTATTAGTGTGGAAAAACCACTTTTTGCACTTGTGTTAGTGTTGAAAAACCACTTTTTGCACTTGTGTTAGTGTTGAAAAACCACTTTTCACACTTGTGTTGGTGCAGGAAACCACTTTTGCACTTGTATTAGTGTGGAAAAAACACTTTTTGCACTTGTGTTAGTGTTGAAAAACCACTTTTCGCACTTGTGTTAGTGTTGAAAAACCACTTTTCGCCCTTGTGTTAGTGTTGAAAAACCACTTTTCGCCCTTGTGTTAGTGTTGAAAAACCACTTTTCGCACTTGTGTTAGTGTTGAAAAACCACTTTTTGCACTTGTGTTGGTGCAGGAAACCACTTTTGCACTTGTATTAGTGTGGAAAAAACACTTTTCGCACTTGTGTTAGTGTTGAAAAACCACTTTTCGCACTTGTGTTAGTGTTGAAAAACCACTTTTCGCACTTGTGTTAGTGTTGAAAAACCACTTTTCGCACTTGTGTTGGTGCAGGAAACCACTTTTGCACTTGTATTAGTGTGGACAAAACACTTTTTGCACTTGTGATAGTGTTGAAAAACCACTTTTCGCACTTGTGTTAGTGTTGAAAAACCACTTTTCGCACTTGTGTTGGTGCAGGAAACCACTTTTGCACTTGTATTAGTGTGGAAAAACCACTTTTGCACTTGTATTATTGTGGAAAAACCACTTTTCGCACTTGTGTTAGTGTTGAAAAACCACTTTTCACACTTGTGTTGCTGCAGGAAACCACTTTTGCATTTGTATTAGTGTGGAAAAAACACTTTTTGCACTTGTGATAGTGTTGAAAAACCACTTTTCGCACTTGTGTTAGTGTTGAAAAACCACTTTTAGTACTTGTGTTGGTGCAGGAAACCACTTTTGCACTTGTATTAGTGTGGAAAAACCACTTTTCACACTTGTGTTAGTGTTGAAAAACCACTTTTCGCACTTGTGTTAGTGTTGAAAAACCACTTTTCACCCTTGTGTTAGTGTTGAAAAACCACTTTTCGCCCTTGTGTTAGTGTTGAAAAACCACTTTTCGCACTTGTGTTAGTGTTGAAAAACCACTTTTTGCACTTGTGTTAGTGTTGAAAAACCACTTTTCGCACTTGTGTTGGTGCAGGAAACCACTTTTGCACTTGTATTAGTGTGGAAAAACCACTTTTCGCACTTGTGTTAGTGTTGAAAAACCACTTTTCGCACTTGTGTTAGTGTTGAAAAACCACTTTTCGCACTTGTGTTGGTGCAGGAAACCACTTTTGCACTTGTATTAGTGTGGAAAAACACTTTTCGCACTTGTGTTAGTGTTGAAAAACCACTTTTCGCACTTGTGTTAGTGTTGAAAAACCACTTTTCGCACTTGTGTTGGTGCAGGAAACCACTTTTGCACTTGTATTAGTGTGGAAAAAACACTTTTTGCACTTGTGATAGTGTTGAAAAACCACTTTTCGCACTTGTGTTAGTGTTGAAAAACCACTTTTCGCACTTGTGTTGGTGCAGGAAACCACTTTTGCACTTGTATTAGTGTGGAAAAACCACTTTTCGCACTGTGTCAGTGTTGAAAAACCACTTTTCGCACTTGTGTTAGTGTTGAAAAACCACTTTTCGCACTTGTGTTGGTGCAGGAAACCACTTTTGCACTTGTATTAGTGTGGAAAAAACACTTTTTGCACTTGTGATAGTGTTGAAAAACCACTTTTCGCACTTGTGTTAGTGTTGAAAAACCACTTTTCGCACTTGTGTTAGTGTTGAAAAACCACTTTTCGCACTTGTGTTGGTGCAGGAAACGACTTTTGCTCTTGTATTAGTGTTGAAAAACCACTGTTCGCACTTGTGTTAGTGTTGAAAAACCACTTTTCGCACTTGTGTTAGTGTTGAAAAACCACTTTTCGCACTTGTGTTGGTGCAGGAAACCACTTTTGCACTTGTATTAGTGTGGAAAAACACTTTTTGCACTTATGATAGTGTTGAAAAACCACTTTTCGCACTTGTGTTGGTGCAGGAAACCACTTTTGCACTTGTATTAGTGTGGAAAAAACACTTTTCGCACTTGTGTTAGTGTTGAAAAACCACTTTTCGCACTTGTGTTAGTGTTGAAAAACCACTTTTCGCACTTGTGTTAGTGTTGAAAAACCACTTTTCGCACTTGTGTTGGTGCAGGAAACCACTTTTGCACTTGTATTAGTGTGGACAAAACACTTTTTGCACTTGTGATAGTGTTGAAAAACCACTTTTCGCACTTGTGTTAGTGTTGAAAAACCACTTTTCGCACTTGTGTTGGTGCAGGAAACCACTTTTGCACTTGTATTAGTGTGGAAAAACCACTTTTCGCACTTGTGTTAGTGTTGAAAAACCACTTTTCGCACTTGTGTTAGTGTTGAAAAACCACTTTTCACACTTGTGTTGCTGCAGGAAACCACTTTTGCATTTGTATTAGTGTGGAAAAAACACTTTTTGCACTTGTGATAGTGTTGAAAAACCACTTTTCGCACTTGTGTTAGTGTTGAAAAACCACTTTTAGTACTTGTGTTGGTGCAGGAAACCACTTTTGCACTTGTATTAGTGTGGAAAAACCACTTTTCACACTTGTGTTAGTGTTGAAAAACCACTTTTCGCACTTGTGTTAGTGTTGAAAAACCACTTTTCGCCCTTGTGTTAGTGTTGAAAAACCACTTTTCGCCCTTGTGTTAGTGTTGAAAAACCACTTTTCGCACTTGTGTTAGTGTTGAAAAACCACTTTTTGCACTTGTGTTAGTGTTGAAAAACCACTTTTCGCACTTGTGTTGGTGCAGGAAACCACTTTTGCACTTGTATTAGTGTGGAAAAACCACTTTTCGCACTTGTGTTAGTGTTGAAAAACCACTTTTCGCACTTGTGTTAGTGTTGAAAAACCACTTTTCGCACTTGTGTTGGTGCAGGAAACCACTTTTGCACTTGTATTAGTGTGGAAAAACACTTTTCGCACTTGTGTTAGTGTTGAAAAACCACTTTTCGCACTTGTGTTAGTGTTGAAAAACCACTTTTCGCACTTGTGTTGGTGCAGGAAACCACTTTTGCACTTGTATTAGTGTGGAAAAAACACTTTTTGCACTTGTGATAGTGTTGAAAAACCACTTTTCGCACTTGTGTTAGTGTTGAAAAACCACTTTTCGCACTTGTGTTGGTGCAGGAAACCACTTTTGCACTTGTATTAGTGTGGAAAAACCACTTTTCGCACTGTGTCAGTGTTGAAAAACCACTTTTCGCACTTGTGTTAGTGTTGAAAAACCACTTTTCGCACTTGTGTTGGTGCAGGAAACCACTTTTGCACTTGTATTAGTGTGGAAAAAACACTTTTTGCACTTGTGATAGTGTTGAAAAACCACTTTTCGCACTTGTGTTAGTGTTGAAAAACCACTTTTCGCACTTGTGTTGGTGCAGGAAACCACTTTTGCACTTGTATTAGTGTGGAACAACCACTTTTCGCACTTGTGTTAGTGTTGAAAAACCACTTTTCGCACTTGTGTTAGTGTTGAAAAACCACTTTTCGCACTTGTGTTGGTGCAGGAAACCACTTTTGCACTTGTATTAGTGTGGAATAAACACTTTTTGCACTTGTGATAGTGTTGAAAAACCACTTTTCGCACTTGTGTTAGTGTTGAAAAACCACTTTTCGCACTTGTGTTGGTGCAGGAAACGACTTTTGCTCTTGTATTAGTGTTGAAAAACCACTGTTCGCACTTGTGTTAGTGTTGAAAAACCACTTTTCGCACTTGTGTTAGTGTTGAAAAACCACTTTTCGCACTTGTGTTGGTGCAGGAAACCACTTTTGCACTTGTATTAGTGTGGAAAAACACTTTTTGCACTTATGATAGTGTTGAAAAACCACTTTTCGCACTTGTGTTAGTGTTGAAAAACCAATTTTCGCACTTGTGTTGGTGCAGGAAACCACTTTTGCACTTGTATTAGTGTGGAAAAACCACTTTTCGCACTTGTGTTAATGTTGAAAAACCACTTTTCGCACTTGTGTTAGTGTTTAAAAACCACTTTTCGCACTTGTGTTAGTGTTGAAAAACCACTTTTCGCACTTGTGTTGGTGCAGGAAACCACTTTTGCACTTGTATTAGTGTGGACAAAACACTTTTTGCACTAGTGATGGTGTTGAAAAACCACTTTTCGCACTTGTGTTAGTGTTGAAAAACCACTTTTCGCACTTGTGTTGGTGCAGGAAACCACTTTTGCACTTGTATTATTGTGGAAAAACCACTTTTCGCACTTGTGTTAGTGTTGAAAAACCACTGTTCGCACTTGTGTTAGTGTTGAAAAACCACTTTTCGCACTTGTGTTAGTGTTGAAAAACCACTTTTCGCACTTGTGTTGGTGCAGGAATCCACTTTTGCACTTGTATTAGTGTGGACAAAACACTTTTCGCACTTGTGATAGTGTTGAAAAACCACTTTTCGCACTTGTGTTAGTGTTGAAAAACCACTTTTCGCACTTGTGTTGGTGCAGGACACCACTTTTGCACTTGTATTAGTGTGGAAAAACCACTTTTCGCACTTGTGTTAGTGTTGAAAAACCACTTTTCGCACTTGTGTTAGTGTTGAAAAACCACTTTTCACACTTGTGTTGGTGCAGGAAACCACTTTTGCACTTGTATTAGTGTGGAAAAAACACTTTTTGCACTTGTGGTAGTGTTGAAAAACCACTTTTCGCACTTGTGTTAGTGTTGAAAAACCACTTTTTGCACTTGTGTTGGTGCAGGAAACCACTTTTGCACTTGTATTAGTGTGGAAAAAACACTTTTCGCACTTGTGTTAGTGTTGAAAAACCACTTTTCGCACTTGTGTTAGTGTTGAAAAACCACTTTTCGCACTTGTGTTAGTGTTGAAAACCACTTTTCGCACTTGTGTTAGTGTTGAAAAACCACTTTTCGCACTTGTGTTAGTGTTGAAAAACCACTTTTCGCACTTGTGTTAGTGTTGAAAAACCACTTTTCGCACTTGTGTTGGTGCAGGAAACCACTTTTGCACTTGTATTAGTGTGGACAAAACACTTTTCGCACTTGTGATAGTGTTGAAAAACCACTTTTCGCACTTGTGTTAGTGTTGAAAAACCACTTTTCGCACTTGTGTTTGTGCAGGAAACCACTTTTGCACTTGTATTAGTGTGGAAAACCACTTTTCGCACTTGTGTTAGTGTTGAAAAACCACTTTTCGCACTTGTGTTAGTGTTGAAAAACCAATTTTTGCACTTGTGTTAGTGTTGAAAAACCACTTTTTGCACTTGTGTTGGTGCAGGAAACCACTTTTGCACTTGTATTAGTGTGGAAAAAACACTTTTTGCACTTGTGGTAGTGTTGAAAAACCACTTTTCGCATTTGTGTTAGTGTTGAAAAACCACTTTTTGCACTTGTGTTGGTGCAGGAAACCACTTTTGCACTTGTGTTAGTGTTGAAAAACCACTTTTCGCACTTGTGTTAGTGTTGAAAAACCACTTTTCGCACTTGTGTTAGTGTTGAAATACCACTTTTCGCACTTGTGTTGGTGCAGGAAACCACTTTTGCACTTGTATTAGTGTGGACAAAACACTTTTTGCACTTGTGATAGTGTTGAAAAACCACTTTTCGCACTTGTGTTAGTGTTGAAAAACCACTTTTCGCACTTGTGTTGGTGCAGGAAACCACTTTTGCACTTGTATTAGTGTGGAAAAACCACTTTTCGCACTTGTGTTAGTGTTGAAAAACCACTTTTCGCACTTGTGTTAGTGTTGAAAAACCACTTTTCACACTTGTGTTGGTGCAGGAAACCACTTTTGCACTTGTATTAGTGTGGAAAAAACACTTTTTGCACTTGTGATAGTGTTGAAAAACCACTTTTCGCACTTGTGTTAGTGTTGAAAAACCACTTTTCGTACTTGTGTTGGTGCAGGAAACCACTTTTGCACTTGTATTAGTGTGGAAAAACCACTTTTCGCACTTGTGTTAGTGTTGAAAAACCACTTTTCGCACTTGTGTTAGTGTTGAAAAACCACTTTTCGCCCTTGTGTTAGTGTTGAAAAACCACTTTTCGCCCTTGTGTTAGTGTTGAAAAACCACTTTTCGCACTTGTGTTAGTGTTGAAAAACCACTTTTCGCACTTGTGTTGGTGCAGGAAACCACTTTTGCACTTGTATTAGTGTGGACAAAACACTTTTTGCACTTGTGATGGTGTTGAAAAACCACTTTTCGCACTTGTGTTAGTGTTGAAAAACCACTTTTCGCACTTGTGTTGGTGCAGGAAACCACTTTTGCACTTGTATTAGTGTGGAAAAACCACTTTTCGCACTTGTGTTAATGTTGAAAAACCACTTTTGTACTTGTGTTAGTGTTGAAAAACCACTTTTCGCACTTGTGATAGTGTTGAAAAACCACTTTTCGCACTTGTGTTAGTGTTGAAAAACCACTTTTCGCACTTGTGTTGGTGCAGGAAACCACTTTTGCACTTGTATTAGTGTGGACAAAACACTTTTTGCACTTGTGATAGTGTTGAAAAACCACTTTTCGCACTTGTGTTAGTGTTGAAAAACCACTTTTCGCACTTGTGTTGGTGCAGGAAACCACTTTTGCACTTGTATTAGTGTGGAAAAACCACTTTTCGCACTTGTGTTAGTGTTGAAAAACCACTTTTCGCACTTGTGTTAGTGTTGAAAAACCACTTTTCACACTTGTGTTGGTGCAGGAAACCACTTTTGCTCTTGTATTAGTGTGGAAAAACCACTTTTCGCACTTGTGTTAGTGTTGAAAAACCACTTTTCGCACTTGTGTTAGTGTTGAAAAACCACTTTTCGCCCTTGTGTTAGTGTTGAAAAACCACTTTTCGCCCTTGTGTTAGTGTTGAAAAACCACTTTTCGCACTTGTGTTAGTGTTGAAAAACCACTTTTTGCACTTGTGTTGGTGCAGGAAACCACTTTTGCACTTGTATTAGTGTGGAAAAAACACTTTTCGCACTTGTGTTAGTGTTGAAAAACCACTTTTCGCACTTGTGTTAGTGTTGAAAAACCACTTTTCGCACTTGTGTTAGTGTTGAAAAACCACTTTTCGCACTTGTGTTGGTGCAGGAAACCACTTTTGCACTTGTATTAGTGTGGACAAAACACTTTTTGCACTTGTGATAGTGTTGAAAAACCACTTTTCGCACTTGTGTTAGTGTTGAAAAACCACTTTTCGCACCTGTGTTGGTGCAGGAAACCACTTTTGCACTTGTATTAGTGTGGAAAAACCACTTTTCGCACTTGTGTTAGTGTTGAAAAACCACTTTTCGCACTTGTGTTAGTGTTGAAAAACCACTTTTCACACTTGTGTTGGTGCAGGAAACCACTTTTGCACTTGTATTAGTGTGGAAAAAACACTTTTTGCACTTGTGATAGTGTTGAAAAACCACTTTTCGCACTTGTGTTAGTGTTGAAAAACCACTTTTCGTACTTGTGTTGGTGCAGGAAACCACTTTTGCACTTGTATTAGTGTGGAAAAACCACTTTTCGCACTTG
Organism: Myxine glutinosa; assembly: GCF_964187855.1. Taxonomy (NCBI): domain Eukaryota; kingdom Metazoa; phylum Chordata; class Myxini; order Myxiniformes; family Myxinidae; genus Myxine; species Myxine glutinosa. The sequence goes on from NW_027619362.1 coordinate 28,640, forward strand.
TGTTAGTGTTGAAAAACCACTTTTCGCACTTGTGTTAGTGTTGAAAAACCACTTTTCGCCCTTGTGTTAGTGTTGAAAAACCACTTTTCGCCCTTGTGTTAATGTTGAAAAACCACTTTTCGCACTTGTGTTAGTGTTGAAAAACCACTTTTCGCACTTGTGTTAGTGTTGAAAAACCACTTTTCGCACCTGTGTTGGTGCAGGAAACCACTTTTGCACTTGTATTAGTGTGGAAAAACCACTTTTCGCACTTGTGTTAGTGTTGAAAAACCACTTTTCGCACTTGTGTTAGTGTTGAAAAACCACTTTTCGCACTTGTTTTGGTGCAGGAAACCACTTTTGCACTTGCATTAGTGTGGAAAAAACACTTTTCGCACTTGTGTTAGTGTTGAAAAACCACTTTTCGCACTTGTGTTAGTGTTGAAAAACCACTTTTCGCACTTGTGTTGGTGCAGGAAACCACTTTTGCACTTGTATTAGTGTGGACAAAACACTTTTCGCACTTGTGATAGTGTTGAAAAACCACTTTTCGCACTTGTGTTAGTGTTGAAAAACCACTTTTCGCACTTGTGTTGGTGCAGGAAACCACTTTTGCACTTGTATTAGTGTGGAAAAACCACTTTTGGCACTTTTGTTAGTGTTGAAAAACCACTTTTCGCACTTGTGTTAGTGTTGAAAAACCACTTTTCACACTTGTGTTGGTGCAGGAAACCACTTTTGCACTTGTATTAGTGTGGAAAAAACACTTTTTGCACTTGTGATAGTGTTGAAAAACCACTTTTCGCACTTGTGTTAGTGTTGAAAAACCACTTTTCGCACTTGTGTTGGTGCAGGAAACCACTTTTGCACTTGTATTAGTGTGGAAAAACCACTTTTCGCACTGTGTCAGTGTTGAAAAACCACTTTTCGCACTTGTGTTAGTGTTGAAAAACCACTTTTCGCACTTGTGTTGGTGCAGGAAACCACTTTTGCACTTGTATTAGTGTGGAAAAAACACTTTTTGCACTTGTGATAGTGTTGAAAAACCACTTTTCGCACTTGTGTTAGTGTTGAAAAACCACTTTTCGCACTTGTGTTGGTGCAGGAAACCACTTTTGCACTTGTATTAGTGTGGAACAACCACTTTTCGCACTTGTGTTAGTGTTGAAAAACCACTTTTCGCACTTGTGTTAGTGTTGAAAAACCACTTTTCGCACTTGTGTTGGTGCAGGAAACCACTTTTGCACTTGTATTAGTGTGGAATAAACACTTTTTGCACTTGTGATAGTGTTGAAAAACCACTTTTCGCACTTGTGTTAGTGTTGAAAAACCACTTTTCGCACTTGTGTTGGTGCAGGAAACGACTTTTGCTCTTGTATTAGTGTTGAAAAACCACTGTTCGCACTTGTGTTAGTGTTGAAAAACCACTTTTCGCACTTGTGTTAGTGTTGAAAAACCACTTTTCGCACTTGTGTTGGTGCAGGAAACCACTTTTGCACTTGTATTAGTGTGGAAAAACACTTTTTGCACTTATGATAGTGTTGAAAAACCACTTTTCGCACTTGTGTTAGTGTTGAAAAACCAATTTTCGCACTTGTGTTGGTGCAGGAAACCACTTTTGCACTTGTATTAGTGTGGAAAAACCACTTTTCGCACTTGTGTTAATGTTGAAAAACCACTTTTCGCACTTGTGTTAGTGTTTAAAAACCACTTTTCGCACTTGTGTTAGTGTTGAAAAACCACTTTTCGCACTTGTGTTGGTGCAGGAAACCACTTTTGCACTTGTATTAGTGTGGACAAAACACTTTTTGCACTAGTGATGGTGTTGAAAAACCACTTTTCGCACTTGTGTTAGTGTTGAAAAACCACTTTTCGCACTTGTGTTGGTGCAGGAAACCACTTTTGCACTTGTATTATTGTGGAAAAACCACTTTTCGCACTTGTGTTAGTGTTGAAAAACCACTGTTCGCACTTGTGTTAGTGTTGAAAAACCACTTTTCGCACTTGTGTTAGTGTTGAAAAACCACTTTTCGCACTTGTGTTGGTGCAGGAATCCACTTTTGCACTTGTATTAGTGTGGACAAAACACTTTTCGCACTTGTGATAGTGTTGAAAAACCACTTTTCGCACTTGTGTTAGTGTTGAAAAACCACTTTTCGCACTTGTGTTGGTGCAGGACACCACTTTTGCACTTGTATTAGTGTGGAAAAACCACTTTTCGCACTTGTGTTAGTGTTGAAAAACCACTTTTCGCACTTGTGTTAGTGTTGAAAAACCACTTTTCACACTTGTGTTGGTGCAGGAAACCACTTTTGCACTTGTATTAGTGTGGAAAAAACACTTTTTGCACTTGTGGTAGTGTTGAAAAACCACTTTTCGCACTTGTGTTAGTGTTGAAAAACCACTTTTTGCACTTGTGTTGGTGCAGGAAACCACTTTTGCACTTGTATTAGTGTGGAAAAAACACTTTTCGCACTTGTGTTAGTGTTGAAAAACCACTTTTCGCACTTGTGTTAGTGTTGAAAAACCACTTTTCGCACTTGTGTTAGTGTTGAAAACCACTTTTCGCACTTGTGTTAGTGTTGAAAAACCACTTTTCGCACTTGTGTTAGTGTTGAAAAACCACTTTTCGCACTTGTGTTAGTGTTGAAAAACCACTTTTCGCACTTGTGTTGGTGCAGGAAACCACTTTTGCACTTGTATTAGTGTGGACAAAACACTTTTCGCACTTGTGATAGTGTTGAAAAACCACTTTTCGCACTTGTGTTAGTGTTGAAAAACCACTTTTCGCACTTGTGTTTGTGCAGGAAACCACTTTTGCACTTGTATTAGTGTGGAAAACCACTTTTCGCACTTGTGTTAGTGTTGAAAAACCACTTTTCGCACTTGTGTTAGTGTTGAAAAACCAATTTTTGCACTTGTGTTAGTGTTGAAAAACCACTTTTTGCACTTGTGTTGGTGCAGGAAACCACTTTTGCACTTGTATTAGTGTGGAAAAAACACTTTTTGCACTTGTGGTAGTGTTGAAAAACCACTTTTCGCATTTGTGTTAGTGTTGAAAAACCACTTTTTGCACTTGTGTTGGTGCAGGAAACCACTTTTGCACTTGTGTTAGTGTTGAAAAACCACTTTTCGCACTTGTGTTAGTGTTGAAAAACCACTTTTCGCACTTGTGTTAGTGTTGAAATACCACTTTTCGCACTTGTGTTGGTGCAGGAAACCACTTTTGCACTTGTATTAGTGTGGACAAAACACTTTTTGCACTTGTGATAGTGTTGAAAAACCACTTTTCGCACTTGTGTTAGTGTTGAAAAACCACTTTTCGCACTTGTGTTGGTGCAGGAAACCACTTTTGCACTTGTATTAGTGTGGAAAAACCACTTTTCGCACTTGTGTTAGTGTTGAAAAACCACTTTTCGCACTTGTGTTAGTGTTGAAAAACCACTTTTCACACTTGTGTTGGTGCAGGAAACCACTTTTGCACTTGTATTAGTGTGGAAAAAACACTTTTTGCACTTGTGATAGTGTTGAAAAACCACTTTTCGCACTTGTGTTAGTGTTGAAAAACCACTTTTCGTACTTGTGTTGGTGCAGGAAACCACTTTTGCACTTGTATTAGTGTGGAAAAACCACTTTTCGCACTTGTGTTAGTGTTGAAAAACCACTTTTCGCACTTGTGTTAGTGTTGAAAAACCACTTTTCGCCCTTGTGTTAGTGTTGAAAAACCACTTTTCGCCCTTGTGTTAGTGTTGAAAAACCACTTTTCGCACTTGTGTTAGTGTTGAAAAACCACTTTTCGCACTTGTGTTGGTGCAGGAAACCACTTTTGCACTTGTATTAGTGTGGACAAAACACTTTTTGCACTTGTGATGGTGTTGAAAAACCACTTTTCGCACTTGTGTTAGTGTTGAAAAACCACTTTTCGCACTTGTGTTGGTGCAGGAAACCACTTTTGCACTTGTATTAGTGTGGAAAAACCACTTTTCGCACTTGTGTTAATGTTGAAAAACCACTTTTGTACTTGTGTTAGTGTTGAAAAACCACTTTTCGCACTTGTGATAGTGTTGAAAAACCACTTTTCGCACTTGTGTTAGTGTTGAAAAACCACTTTTCGCACTTGTGTTGGTGCAGGAAACCACTTTTGCACTTGTATTAGTGTGGACAAAACACTTTTTGCACTTGTGATAGTGTTGAAAAACCACTTTTCGCACTTGTGTTAGTGTTGAAAAACCACTTTTCGCACTTGTGTTGGTGCAGGAAACCACTTTTGCACTTGTATTAGTGTGGAAAAACCACTTTTCGCACTTGTGTTAGTGTTGAAAAACCACTTTTCGCACTTGTGTTAGTGTTGAAAAACCACTTTTCGCACTTGTGTTGGTGCAGGAAACCACTTTTGCACTTGTATTAGTGTGGAAAAAAACACTTTTCGCACTTGCGTTAGTGTTGAAAAACCACTTTTCGTACTTGTGTTAGTGTTGAAAAACCACTTTTCGCACTTGTGTTGGTGCAGGAAACCACTTTTGCACTTGTATTAGTGTGGAAAAAACACTTTTCGCACCTGTGTTAGTGTTGAAAAACCACTTTTCGCACTTGTGTTAGTGTTGAAAAACCACTTTTCGCACTTGTGTTAGTGTTGAAAAACCACTTTTCGCACTTGTGTTGGTGCAGGAAACCACTTTTGCACTTGTATTAGTGTGGACAAAACACTTTTTGCACTTGTGATGGTGTTGAAAAACCACTTTTCGCACTTGTGTTAGTGTTGAAAAACCACTTTTCGCACTTGTGTTGGTGCAGGAAACCACTTTTGCACTTGTATTAGTGTGGAAAAACCACTTTTCGCACTTGTGTTAGTGTTGAAAAACCACTTTTCGCACTTGTGTTAGTGTTGAAAAACCACTTTTGCACTTGTGTTAGTGTTGAAAAACCACTTTTCGCACTTGTGTTGGTGCAGGAAACCACTTTTGCACTTGTATTAGTGTGGACAAAACACTTTTCGCACTTGTGATAGTGTTGAAAAACCACTTTTCGCACTTGTGTTAGTGTTTAAAAACCACTTTTCGCACTTGTGTTGATGCAGGAAACCACTTTTGCACTTGTATTAGTGTGGAAAAACCACTTTTTGCACTTGTGTTAGTGTTGAAAAACCACTTTTTGCACTTGTGTTAGTGTTGAAAAACCACTTTTCACACTTGTGTTGGTGCAGGAAACCACTTTTGCACTTGTATTAGTGTGGAAAAACCACTTTTTGCACTTGTGTTAGTGTTGAAAAACCACTTTTCGCACTTGTGTTAGTGTTGAAAAACCACTTTTCGCCCTTGTGTTAGTGTTGAAAAACCACTTTTCGCCCTTGTGTTAGTGTTGAAAAACCACTTTTCGCACTTGTGTTAGTGTTGAAAAACCACTTTTTGCACTTGTGTTGGTGCAGGAAACCACTTTTGCACTTGTATTAGTGTGGAAAAAACACTTTTCGCACTTGTGTTAGTGTTGAAAAACCACTTTTCGCACTTGTGTTAGTGTTGAAAAACCACTTTTTGCACTTGTGTTAGTGTTGAAAAACCACTTTTCGCACTTGTGTTGGTGCAGGAAACCACTTTTGCACTTGTATTAGTGTGGACAAAACACTTTTTGCACTTGTGATAGTGTTGAAAAACCACTTTTCGCACTTGTGTTAGTGTTGAAAAACCACTTTTCGCACTTGTGTTGGTGCAGGAAACCACTTTTGCACTTGTATTAGTGTGGAAAAACCACTTTTGCACTTGTATTATTGTGGAAAAACCACTTTTCGCACTTGTGTTAGTGTTGAAAAACCACTTTTCACACTTGTGTTGCTGCAGGAAACCACTTTTGCATTTGTATTAGTGTGGAAAAAACACTTTTTGCACTTGTGATAGTGTTGAAAAACCACTTTTCGCACTTGTGTTAGTGTTGAAAAACCACTTTTAGTACTTGTGTTGGTGCAGGAAACCACTTTTGCACTTGTATTAGTGTGGAAAAACCACTTATCACACTTGTGTTAGTGTTGAAAAACCACTTTTCGCACTTGTGTTAGTGTTGAAAAACCACTTTTCGCCCTTGTGTTAGTGTTGAAAAACCACTTTTCGCCCTTGTGTTAGTGTTGAAAAACCACTTTTCGCACTTGTGTTAGTGTTGAAAAACCACTTTTTGCACTTGTGTTAGTGTTGAAAAACCACTTTTCGCACTTGTGTTGGTGCAGGAAACCACTTTTGCACTTGTATTAGTGTGGAAAAACCACTTTTCGCTCTTGTGTTAGTGTTGAAAAACCACTTTTCGCACTTGTGTTAGTGTTGAAAAACCACTTTTCGCACTTGTGTTGGTGCAGGAAACCACTTTTGCACTTGTATTAGTGTGGAAAAACACTTTTCGCACTTGTGTTAGTGTTGAAAAACCACTTTTCGCACTTGTGTTAGTTTTGAAAAACCACTTTTCGCACTTGTGTTGGTGCAGGAAACCACTTTTGCACTTGTATTAGTGTGGAAAAAACACTTTTTGCACTTGTGATAGTGTTGAAAAACCACTTTTCGCACTTGTGTTAGTGTTGAAAAACCACTTTTCGCACTTGTGTTGGTACAGGAAACCACTTTTGCACTTGTATTAGTGTGGAAAAACCACTTTTCGCACTGTGTCAGTGTTGAAAAACCACTTTTCGCACTTGTGTTAGTGTTGAAAAACCACTTTTCACACTTGTGTTAGTGTTGAAAAACCACTTTTCGCACTTGTGTTAGTGTTGAAAAACCACTTTTGCACTTGTGTTAGTGTTGAAAAACCACTTTTCGCACTTGTGTTGGTGCAGGAAACCACTTTTGCACTTGTATTAGTGTGGACAAAACACTTTTCGCACTTGTGATAGTGTTGAAAAACCACTTTTCGCACTTGTGTTAGTGTTTAAAAACCACTTTTCGCACTTGTGTTGATGCAGGAAACCACTTTTGCACTTGTATTAGTGTGGAAAAACCACTTTTTGCACTTGTGTTAGTGTTGAAAAACCACTTTTTGCACTTGTGTTAGTGTTGAAAAACCACTTTTCACACTTGTGTTGGTGCAGGAAACCACTTTTGCACTTGTATTAGTGTGGAAAAAACACTTTTTGCACTTGTGTTAGTGTTGAAAAACCACTTTTCGCACTTGTGTTAGTGTTGAAAAACCACTTTTCGCCCTTGTGTTAGTGTTGAAAAACCACTTTTCGCCCTTGTGTTAGTGTTGAAAAACCACTTTTCGCACTTGTGTTAGTGTTGAAAAACCACTTTTTGCACTTGTGTTGGTGCAGGAAACCACTTTTGCACTTGTATTAGTGTGGAAAAAACACTTTTCGCACTTGTGTTAGTGTTGAAAAACCACTTTTCGCACTTGTGTTAGTGTTGAAAAACCACTTTTCGCACTTGTGTTAGTGTTGAAAAACCACTTTTCGCACTTGTGTTGGTGCAGGAAACCACTTTTGCACTTGTATTAGTGTGGACAAAACACTTTTTGCACTTGTGATAGTGTTGAAAAACCACTTTTCGCACTTGTGTTAGTGTTGAAAAACCACTTTTCGCACTTGTGTTGGTGCAGGAAACCACTTTTGCACTTGTATTAGTGTGGAAAAACCACTTTTGCACTTGTATTATTGTGGAAAAACCACTTTTCGCACTTGTGTTAGTGTTGAAAAACCACTTTTCACACTTGTGTTGCTGCAGGAAACCACTTTTGCATTTGTATTAGTGTGGAAAAAACACTTTTTGCACTTGTGATAGTGTTGAAAAACCACTTTTCGCACTTGTGTTAGTGTTGAAAAACCACTTTTAGTACTTGTGTTGGTGCAGGAAACCACTTTTGCACTTGTATTAGTGTGGAAAAACCACTTTTCACACTTGTGTTAGTGTTGAAAAACCACTTTTCGCACTTGTGTTAGTGTTGAAAAACCACTTTTCACCCTTGTGTTAGTGTTGAAAAACCACTTTTTGCCCTTGTGTTAGTGTTGAAAAACCACTTTTCGCACTTGTGTTAGTGTTGAAAAACCACTTTTTGCACTTGTGTTAGTGTTGAAAAACCACTTTTCGCACTTGTGTTGGTGCAGGAAACCACTTTTGCACTTGTATTAGTGTGGAAAAACCACTTTTCGCACTTGTGTTAGTGTTGAAAAACCACTTTTCGCACTTGTGTTAGTGTTGAAAAACCACTTTTCGCACTTGTGTTGGTGCAGGAAACCACTTTTGCACTTGTATTAGTGTGGAAAAACACTTTTCGCACTTGTGTTAGTGTTGAAAAACCACTTTTCGCACTTGTGTTAGTGTTGAAAAACCACTTTTCGCACTTGTGTTGGTGCAGGAAACCACTTTTGCACTTGTATTAGTGTGGAAAAAACACTTTTTGCACTTGTGATAGTGTTGAAAAACCACTTTTCGCACTTGTGTTAGTGTTGAAAAACCACTTTTCGCACTTGTGTTGGTGCAGGAAACCACTTTTGCACTTGTATTAGTGTGGAAAAACCACTTTTCGCACTGTGTCAGTGTTGAAAAACCACTTTTCGCACTTGTGTTAGTGTTGAAAAACCACTTTTCGCACTTGTGTTGGTGCAGGAAACCACTTTTGCACTTGTATTAGTGTGGAAAAAACACTTTTTGCACTTGTGATAGTGTTGAAAAACCACTTTTCGCACTTGTGTTAGTGTTGAAAAACCACTTTTCGCACTTGTGTTAGTGTTGAAAAACCACTTTTCGCACTTGTGTTGGTGCAGGAAACGACTTTTGCTCTTGTATTAGTGTTGAAAAACCACTGTTCGCACTTGTGTTAGTGTTGAAAAACCACTTTTCGCACTTGTGTTAGTGTTGAAAAACCACTTTTCGCACTTGTGTTGGTGCAGGAAACCACTTTTGCACTTGTATTAGTGTGGAAAAACACTTTTTGCACTTATGATAGTGTTGAAAAACCACTTTTCGCACTTGTGTTGGTGCAGGAAACCACTTTTGCACTTGTATTAGTGTGGAAAAAACACTTTTCGCACTTGTGTTAGTGTTGAAAAACCACTTTTCGCACTTGTGTTAGTGTTGAAAAACCACTTTTCGCACTTGTGTTAGTGTTGAAAAACCACTTTTCGCACTTGTGTTGGTGCAGGAAACCACTTTTGCACTTGTATTAGTGTGGACAAAACACTTTTTGCACTTGTGATAGTGTTGAAAAACCACTTTTCGCACTTGTGTTAGTGTTGAAAAACCACTTTTCGCACTTGTGTTGGTGCAGGAAACCACTTTTGCACTTGTATTAGTGTGGAAAAACCACTTTTCGCACTTGTGTTAGTGTTGAAAAACCACTTTTCGCACTTGTGTTAGTGTTGAAAAACCACTTTTCACACTTGTGTTGCTGCAGGAAACCACTTTTGCATTTGTATTAGTGTGGAAAAAAAACTTTTTGCACTTGTGATAGTGTTGAAAAACCACTTTTCGCACTTGTGTTAGTGTTGAAAAACCACTTTTAGTACTTGTGTTGGTGCAGGAAACCACTTTTGCACTTGTATTAGTGTGGAAAAACCACTTTTCACACTTGTGTTAGTGTTGAAAAACCACTTTTCGCACTTGTGTTAGTGTTGAAAAACCACTTTTCGCCCTTGTGTTAGTGTTGAAAAACCACTTTTCGCCCTTGTGTTAGTGTTGAAAAACCACTTTTCGCACTTGTGTTAGTGTTGAAAAACCACTTTTTGCACTTGTGTTAGTGTTGAAAAACCACTTTTCGCACTTGTGTTGGTGCAGGAAACCACTTTTGCACTTGTATTAGTGTGGAAAAACCACTTTTCGCACTTGTGTTAGTGTTGAAAAACCACTTTTCGCACTTGTGTTAGTGTTGAAAAACCACTTTTCGCACTTGTGTTGGTGCAGGAAACCACTTTTGCACTTGTATTAGTGTGGAAAAACACTTTTCGCACTTGTGTTAGTGTTGAAAAACCACTTTTCGCACTTGTGTTAGTGTTGAAAAACCACTTTTCGCACTTGTGTTGGTGCAGGAAACCACTTTTGCACTTGTATTAGTGTGGAAAAAACACTTTTTGCACTTGTGATAGTGTTGAAAAACCACTTTTCGCACTTGTGTTAGTGTTGAAAAACCACTTTTCGCACTTGTGTTGGTGCAGGAAACCACTTTTGCACTTGTATTAGTGTGGAAAAACCACTTTTCGCACTGTGTCAGTGTTGAAAAACCACTTTTCGCACTTGTGTTAGTGTTGAAAAACCACTTTTCGCACTTGTGTTGGTGCAGGAAACCACTTTTGCACTTGTATTAGTGTGGAAAAAACACTTTTTGCACTTGTGATAGTGTTGAAAAACCACTTTTCGCACTTGTGTTAGTGTTGAAAAACCACTTTTCGCACTTGTGTTGGTGCAGGAAACCACTTTTGCACTTGTATTAGTGTGGAACAACCACTTTTCGCACTTGTGTTAGTGTTGAAAAACCACTTTTCGCACTTGTGTTAGTGTTGAAAAACCACTTTTCGCACTTGTGTTGGTGCAGGAAACCACTTTTGCACTTGTATTAGTGTGGAATAAACACTTTTTGCACTTGTGATAGTGTTGAAAAACCACTTTTCGCACTTGTGTTAGTGTTGAAAAACCACTTTTCGCACTTGTGTTGGTGCAGGAAACGACTTTTGCTCTTGTATTAGTGTTGAAAAACCACTGTTCGCACTTGTGTTAGTGTTGAAAAACCACTTTTCGCACTTGTGTTAGTGTTGAAAAACCACTTTTCGCACTTGTGTTGGTGCAGGAAACCACTTTTGCACTTGTATTAGTGTGGAAAAACACTTTTTGCACTTATGATAGTGTTGAAAAACCACTTTTCGCACTTGTGTTAGTGTTGAAAAACCAATTTTCGCACTTGTGTTGGTGCAGGAAACCACTTTTGCACTTGTATTAGTGTGGAAAAACCACTTTTCGCACTTGTGTTAATGTTGAAAAACCACTTTTCGCACTTGTGTTAGTGTTTAAAAACCACTTTTCGCACTTGTGTTAGTGTTGAAAAACCACTTTTCGCACTTGTGTTGGTGCAGGAAACCACTTTTGCACTTGTATTAGTGTGGACAAAACACTTTTTGCACTAGTGATGGTGTTGAAAAACCACTTTTCGCACTTGTGTTAGTGTTGAAAAACCACTTTTCGCACTTGTGTTGGTGCAGGAAACCACTTTTGCACTTGTATTATTGTGGAAAAACCACTTTTCGCACTTGTGTTAGTGTTGAAAAACCACTGTTCGCACTTGTGTTAGTGTTGAAAAACCACTTTTCGCACTTGTGTTAGTGTTGAAAAACCACTTTTCGCACTTGTGTTGGTGCAGGAATCCACTTTTGCACTTGTATTAGTGTGGACAAAACACTTTTCGCACTTGTGATAGTGTTGAAAAACCACTTTTCGCACTTGTGTTAGTGTTGAAAAACCACTTTTCGCACTTGTGTTGGTGCAGGACACCACTTTTGCACTTGTATTAGTGTGGAAAAACCACTTTTCGCACTTGTGTTAGTGTTGAAAAACCACTTTTCGCACTTGTGTTAGTGTTGAAAAACCACTTTTCACACTTGTGTTGGTGCAGGAAACCACTTTTGCACTTGTATTAGTGTGGAAAAAACACTTTTTGCACTTGTGGTAGTGTTGAAAAACCACTTTTCGCACTTGTGTTAGTGTTGAAAAACCACTTTTTGCACTTGTGTTGGTGCAGGAAACCACTTTTGCACTTGTATTAGTGTGGAAAAAACACTTTTCGCACTTGTGTTAGTGTTGAAAAACCACTTTTCGCACTTGTGTTAGTGTTGAAAAACCACTTTTCGCACTTGTGTTAGTGTTGAAAACCACTTTTCGCACTTGTGTTAGTGTTGAAAAACCACTTTTCGCACTTGTGTTAGTGTTGAAAAACCACTTTTCGCACTTGTGTTAGTGTTGAAAAACCACTTTTCGCACTTGTGTTGGTGCAGGAAACCACTTTTGCACTTGTATTAGTGTGGACAAAACACTTTTCGCACTTGTGATAGTGTTGAAAAACCACTTTTCGCACTTGTGTTAGTGTTGAAAAACCACTTTTCGCACTTGTGTTTGTGCAGGAAACCACTTTTGCACTTGTATTAGTGTGGAAAACCACTTTTCGCACTTGTGTTAGTGTTGAAAAACCACTTTTCGCACTTGTGTTAGTGTTGAAAAACCAATTTTTGCACTTGTGTTAGTGTTGAAAAACCACTTTTTGCACTTGTGTTGGTGCAGGAAACCACTTTTGCACTTGTATTAGTGTGGAAAAAACACTTTTTGCACTTGTGGTAGTGTTGAAAAACCACTTTTCGCATTTGTGTTAGTGTTGAAAAACCACTTTTTGCACTTGTGTTGGTGCAGGAAACCACTTTTGCACTTGTGTTAGTGTTGAAAAACCACTTTTCGCACTTGTGTTAGTGTTGAAAAACCACTTTTCGCACTTGTGTTAGTGTTGAAATACCACTTTTCGCACTTGTGTTGGTGCAGGAAACCACTTTTGCACTTGTATTAGTGTGGACAAAACACTTTTTGCACTTGTGATAGTGTTGAAAAACCACTTTTCGCACTTGTGTTAGTGTTGAAAAACCACTTTTCGCACTTGTGTTGGTGCAGGAAACCACTTTTGCACTTGTATTAGTGTGGAAAAACCACTTTTCGCACTTGTGTTAGTGTTGAAAAACCACTTTTCGCACTTGTGTTAGTGTTGAAAAACCACTTTTCACACTTGTGTTGGTGCAGGAAACCACTTTTGCACTTGTATTAGTGTGGAAAAAACACTTTTTGCACTTGTGATAGTGTTGAAAAACCACTTTTCGCACTTGTGTTAGTGTTGAAAAACCACTTTTCGTACTTGTGTTGGTGCAGGAAACCACTTTTGCACTTGTATTAGTGTGGAAAAACCACTTTTCGCACTTGTGTTAGTGTTGAAAAACCACTTTTCGCACTTGTGTTAGTGTTGAAAAACCACTTTTCGCCCTTGTGTTAGTGTTGAAAAACCACTTTTCGCCCTTGTGTTAGTGTTGAAAAACCACTTTTCGCACTTGTGTTAGTGTTGAAAAACCACTTTTCGCACTTGTGTTGGTGCAGGAAACCACTTTTGCACTTGTATTAGTGTGGACAAAACACTTTTTGCACTTGTGATGGTGTTGAAAAACCACTTTTCGCACTTGTGTTAGTGTTGAAAAACCACTTTTCGCACTTGTGTTGGTGCAGGAAACCACTTTTGCACTTGTATTAGTGTGGAAAAACCACTTTTCGCACTTGTGTTAATGTTGAAAAACCACTTTTGTACTTGTGTTAGTGTTGAAAAACCACTTTTCGCACTTGTGATAGTGTTGAAAAACCACTTTTCGCACTTGTGTTAGTGTTGAAAAACCACTTTTCGCACTTGTGTTGGTGCAGGAAACCACTTTTGCACTTGTATTAGTGTGGACAAAACACTTTTTGCACTTGTGATAGTGTTGAAAAACCACTTTTCGCACTTGTGTTAGTGTTGAAAAACCACTTTTCGCACTTGTGTTGGTGCAGGAAACCACTTTTGCACTTGTATTAGTGTGGAAAAACCACTTTTCGCACTTGTGTTAGTGTTGAAAAACCACTTTTCGCACTTGTGTTAGTGTTGAAAAACCACTTTTCACACTTGTGTTGGTGCAGGAAACCACTTTTGCTCTTGTATTAGTGTGGAAAAACCACTTTTCGCACTTGTGTTAGTGTTGAAAAACCACTTTTCGCACTTGTGTTAGTGTTGAAAAACCACTTTTCGCCCTTGTGTTAGTGTTGAAAAACCACTTTTCGCCCTTGTGTTAGTGTTGAAAAACCACTTTTCGCACTTGTGTTAGTGTTGAAAAACCACTTTTTGCACTTGTGTTGGTGCAGGAAACCACTTTTGCACTTGTATTAGTGTGGAAAAAACACTTTTCGCACTTGTGTTAGTGTTGAAAAACCACTTTTCGCACTTGTGTTAGTGTTGAAAAACCACTTTTCGCACTTGTGTTAGTGTTGAAAAACCACTTTTCGCACTTGTGTTGGTGCAGGAAACCACTTTTGCACTTGTATTAGTGTGGACAAAACACTTTTTGCACTTGTGATAGTGTTGAAAAACCACTTTTCGCACTTGTGTTAGTGTTGAAAAACCACTTTTCGCACCTGTGTTGGTGCAGGAAACCACTTTTGCACTTGTATTAGTGTGGAAAAACCACTTTTCGCACTTGTGTTAGTGTTGAAAAACCACTTTTCGCACTTGTGTTAGTGTTGAAAAACCACTTTTCACACTTGTGTTGGTGCAGGAAACCACTTTTGCACTTGTATTAGTGTGGAAAAAACACTTTTTGCACTTGTGATAGTGTTGAAAAACCACTTTTCGCACTTGTGTTAGTGTTGAAAAACCACTTTTCGTACTTGTGTTGGTGCAGGAAACCACTTTTGCACTTGTATTAGTGTGGAAAAACCACTTTTCGCACTTGTGTTAGTGTTGAAAAACCACTTTTCGCACTTGTGTTAGTGTTGAAAAACCACTTTTCGCCCTTGTGTTAGTGTTGAAAAACCACTTTTCGCCCTTGTGTTAATGTTGAAAAACCACTTTTCGCACTTGTGTTAGTGTTGAAAAACCACTTTTCGCACTTGTGTTAGTGTTGAAAAACCACTTTTCGCACCTGTGTTGGTGCAGGAAACCACTTTTGCACTTGTATTAGTGTGGAAAAACCACTTTTCGCACTTGTGTTAGTGTTGAAAAACCACTTTTCGCACTTGTGTTAGTGTTGAAAAACCACTTTTCGCACTTGTTTTGGTGCAGGAAACCACTTTTGCACTTGCATTAGTGTGGAAAAAACACTTTTCGCACTTGTGTTAGTGTTGAAAAACCACTTTTCGCACTTGTGTTAGTGTTGAAAAACCACTTTTCGCACTTGTGTTGGTGCAGGAAACCACTTTTGCACTTGTATTAGTGTGGACAAAACACTTTTCGCACTTGTGATAGTGTTGAAAAACCACTTTTCGCACTTGTGTTAGTGTTGAAAAACCACTTTTCGCACTTGTGTTGGTGCAGGAAACCACTTTTGCACTTGTATTAGTGTGGAAAAACCACTTTTGGCACTTTTGTTAGTGTTGAAAAACCACTTTTCGCACTTGTGTTAGTGTTGAAAAACCACTTTTCACACTTGTGTTGGTGCAGGAAACCACTTTTGCACTTGTATTAGTGTGGAAAAAACACTTTTTGCACTTGTGATAGTGTTGAAAAACCACTTTCGCACTTGTGTTAGTGTTGAAAAACCACTTTTTGCACTTGTGTTGGTGCAGGAAACCACTTTTGCACTTGTATTAGTGTGGAAAAACCATTTTTCGCACTTGTGTTAGTGTTGAAAAACCACTTTTCGCACTTGTGTTGGTGCAGGAAACCACTTTTGCACTTGTATTAGTGTGGAAAAAAACACTTTTCGCACTTGCGTTAGTGTTGAAAAACCACTTTTCGTACTTGTGTTAGTGTTGAAAAACCACTTTTCGCACTTGTGTTGGTGCAGGAAACCACTTTTGCACTTGTATTAGTGTGGAAAAAACACTTTTCGCACCTGTGTTAGTGTTGAAAAACCACTTTTCGCACTTGTGTTAGTGTTGAAAAACCACTTTTCGCACTTGTGTTAGTGTTGAAAAACCACTTTTCGCACTTGTGTTGGTGCAGGAAACCACTTTTGCACTTGTATTAGTGTGGACAAAACACTTTTTGCACTTGTGATGGTGTTGAAAAACCACTTTTCGCACTTGTGTTAGTGTTGAAAAACCACTTTTCGCACTTGTGTTGGTGCAGGAAACCACTTTTGCACTTGTATTAGTGTGGAAAAACCACTTTTCGCACTTGTGTTAGTGTTGAAAAACCACTTTTCGCACTTGTGTTAGTGTTGAAAAACCACTTTTGCACTTGTGTTAGTGTTGAAAAACCACTTTTCGCACTTGTGTTGGTGCAGGAAACCACTTTTGCACTTGTATTAGTGTGGACAAAACACTTTTCGCACTTGTGATAGTGTTGAAAAACCACTTTTCGCACTTGTGTTAG
>NW_027619363.1:0-44581 GCF_964187855.1 Myxine glutinosa
GAAACCACTTTTGCACTTGTATTAGTGTGGAGAAACCACTTTTTGCACTTGTATTAGTGTGGAAAAACACTTTTTGCACTTGTGATATTGTTGAAAAACCACTTTTCGCACTTGTGTTAGTGTTGAAAAACCACTTTTCGCACTTGTGTTAGTGTTGAAAAACCACTTTTCGCACTTGTGTTGGTGCAGGAAACCACTTTTGCACTTGTATTAGTGTGGAAAAAACACTTTTTGCACTTGTGATAGTGTTGAAAAACCACTTTTTGCACTTGTGTTGGTGCAGGAAACCACTTTTGCACTTGTATTAGTGTGGAAAAACCACTTTTCGCACTTGTGTTCGTGTTGAAAAACCACTTTTCGCACTTGTGTTAGTGTTGAAAAACCACTTTTTGCACTTGTGTTGGTGCAGGAAACCACTTTTGCACTTGTATTAGTGTGGAAAAACCACTTTTCGCACTTGTGTTAGTGTTGAAAAACCACTTTTCGCACTTGTGTTAGTGTTGAAAAACCACTTTTCGCACTTGTGTTAGTGTGGAAAAACCACTTTTCGCACTTGTGTTAGTGTTGAAAAACCACTTTTCGCACTTGTGTTAGTGTTGAAAAACCACTTTTCGCACTTGTGTTGGTGCAGGAAACCACTATTGCACTTGTATTAGTGTGGAAAAAACACTTTTTGCACTTGTGATAGTGTTGAAAAACCACTTTCGCACTTGTGGTAGTGTTGAAAAACCACTTTTCGCACTTGTGTTGGTGCAGGAAACCACTTTTGCACTTGTATTATTGTGGAAAAACCACTTTTCGCACTTATGTTAGTGTTGAAAAACCACTTTTCGCACTTGTGTTTGTGTTGAAAAACCACGTTTCGCACTTGTGTTAGTGTTGAAAAACCACTTTTCGCACTTGTGTTGGTGCAGGAAACCACTTTTGCACTTGTATTAGTGTGGAAAAACCACTTTTCGCACTTGTGTTAGTGTTGAAAAACCACTTTTCGCACTTGTGTTAGTGTTGAAAAAACACTTTTCGCACTTGTGTTGGTGCAGGAAACCACTTTTGCACTCGTATTAGTGTGGAAAAAACACTTTTTGCACTTGTGATAGTGTTGAAAAACCACTTTTCGCACTTGTGTTCGTGTGGAAAAACCACTTTTCGCACTTGTGTTAGTGTTGAAAAACCACTTTTCGCACTTGTGTTAGTGTTGAAAAACCACTTTTCGCACTTGTGTTGGTGCAGGAAACCACTATTGCACTTGTATTAGTGTGGAAAAAACACTTTTTGCACTTGTGATAGTGTTGAAAAACCACTTTCGCACTTGTGTTAGTGTTGAAAAACCACTTTTGCACTTGTGTTGGTGCAGGAAACCACTTTTGCACTTGTATTAGTGTTGAAAAACCACTTTTCGCACTTGTGTTAGTGTTGAAAAACCACTTTTCGCACTTGTGTTAGTGTGGAAAAACCACTTTTCGCACTTGTGTTAGTGTTGAAAAACCACTTTTCGCACTTGTGTTAGTGTTGAAAAACCACTTTTCGCACTTCTGTTGGTGCAGGAAACCACTATTGCACTTGTATTAGTGTGGAAAAAACACTTTTTGCACTTGTGATAGTGTTGAAAAACCACTTTCGCACTTGTGTTAGTGTTGAAAAACCACTTTTCGCACTTGTGTTGGTGCAGGAAACCACTTTTGCACTTGTATTAGTGTGGAAAAACCACTTTTCGCACTTGTGTTAGTGTTGAAAAACCACTTTTCGTACTTGTGTTTGTGTTGAAAAACCACGTTTTGTACTTGTGTTAGTGTTGAAAAACCACTTTTCGCACTTATGTTAGTGTTGAAAAACCACTTTTCGCACTTGTGTTGGTGCAGGAAACCACTTTTGCACTTGTATTAGTGTGGAAAAAACACTTTTTGCACTTGTGATAGTGTTGAAAAACCACTTTTCGCACTTATGTTAGTGTTGAAAAACCACTTTTCGCACTTGTGTTGGTGCAGGAAACCACTTTTGCACTTGAATGAGTGTGGAAAAACCACTTTTCGCACTTGTGTTAGTGTTGAAAAACCACTTTTCGCACTTGTGTTAGTGTTGAAAAACCACTTTTCGCACTTGTGTTGGTGCAGGAAACCACTTTTGCACTTGTATTAGTGTGGAAAAAACACTTTTTGCACTTGTGATAGTGTTGAAAAACCACTTTTCGCACTTGTGTTAGTGTTGAAAAACCACTTTTTGCACTTGTGTTAGTGTTGAAAAACCACTTTTCGCACTTGTGTTAGTGTTGAAAAACCACTTTTCGCACTTGTGTTGGTGCAGGAAAGTACTTTTGCACTTGTATTAGTGTGGAAAAAGCACTTTTTGCACTTGTGATAGTGTTGAAAAACCACTTTTCGCACTTGTGTTAGTGTTGAAAAACCACTTTTCGCACTTGTGTTAGTGTTGAAAAACCACTTTTCGCACTTGTGTTGGTGCAGGAAACCACTTTTGCACTTGTATTAGTGTGGAAAAAACACTTTTCGCACTTGTGTTAGTGTTGAAAAACTACTTTTCGCACTTGTGTTAGTGTTGAAAAACCACTTTTCGCACTTGTGTTGGTGCAGGAAACCACTTTTGCACTTGTATTAGTGTGGAAAAAACACTTTTCGCACTTGTGTTAGTGTTGAAAAACCACTTTTCGCACTTGTGTTGGTGCAGGAAACCACTTTTGCACTTGTATTAGTGTGGAAAAACCACTTTTCGCACTTGTGTTAGTGTTGAAAAACCACTTTTCGCACTTGTGTTAGTGTTGAAAAACCACTTTTCGCACTTGTGTTGGTGCAGGAAACCAGTTTTGCACTTGTATTAGTGTGGAAAAAACACTTTTTGCACTTGTGATAGTGTTGAAAAACCACTTTTCGCACATGTATTAGTGTGGAAAAAACACTTTTCGCACTTGTGTTAGTGTTGAAAAACCACTTTTCGCACTTGTGTTGGTGCAGGAAACCACTTTTGCACTTGTATTAGTGTGGAAAAAACACTTTTCGCACTTGTGTTATTGTTGAAAAACCACTTTTCGCACTTGTGTTAGTGTTGAAAAACCACTTTTCGCACTTGTGTTGGTGCAGGAAACCACTTTTGCACTTGTATTAGTGTGGAAAAAACACTTTTTGCACTTGTGATAGTGTTGAAAAAACACTTTTCGCACTTGTATTAGTGTTGAAAAACCACTTTTCGCACTTGTGTTGGTGCAGGAAACCACTTTTGCACTTGTATTAGTGTGGAAAAACCACTTTTCGCACTTGTGTTAGTGTTGAAAAACCACTTTTCGCACTTGTGTTAGTGTTGAAAAACCACTTTTCGCACTTGTGTTGGTGCAGGAAACCACTTTTGCACTTGTGTTAGTGTTGAAAAACCACTTTTCGCACTTGTGTTAGTGTTGAAAAACCACTTTTCGCACTTGTGTTGGTGCAGGAAACCACTTTTGCACTTGTATTAGTGTGGAAAAAACCCTTTTTGCACTTGTGATAGTGTTGAAAAACCACTTTTTGCACTTGTGATAGTGTTGAAAAACCACTTTTTGCACTTGTGTTAGTGTTGAAACACCACTTTTCGCACTTGTGTTAGTGTTGAAAAACCACTTTTCGCACTTGTGTTAGTGTTGAAAAACCACTTTTCGCACTTGTGTTGGTGCAGGAAACCACTTTTGCACTTGTATTAGTGTGGAAAAACCACTTTTTGCACCTGTGATAGTGTTGAAAAACCACTTTTCGCACTTGTGTTAGTGTTGAAAAACCACTTTTCGCACTTGTGTTGGTGCAGGAAACCACTTTTGCACTTGTATTAGTGTGGAAAAACCACTTTTTGCACTTGTGTTAGTGTTGAAAACCCACTTTTTGCACTTGTGTTAGTGTTGAAAATCCACTTTTCGCACTTGTGTTGGTGCAGGAAACCACTTTTGCACTTGGATTAGTGTGGAAAAACCACTTTTTGCACCTGTGATAGTGTTGAAAAACCACTTTTCGCACTTGTGTTAGTGTTGAAAAATCACATTTCGCACTTGTGTTAGTGAAGGAAACCACTTTTTGCACTTGTGATAGTGTTGAAAAACCACTTTTCGCACTTGTGTTGGTGCAGGAAACCACTTTTGCACTTGTATTAGTGTGGAAAAAACACTTTTTGCACATGTGATAGTGTTGAAAAACCACTTTTCGCACTTGTGTTAGTGTTGAAAAACCACTTTTCGCACATGTGTTGGTGCAGGAAACCACTTTTGCACTTGTGTTAGTGTCGAAAAACCACTTTTCGCACTTGTGTTAGTGTTGAAAAACCACTTTTCGCACTTGTGTTGGTGCAGGAAACCACTTTTGCACTTGCATTAGTGTGGAAAAAACACTTTTTGCACTTGTGATAGTGTTGAAAAACCACTTTTTGCACTTGTGTTAGTGTTGAAAAATCACTTTTCGCACTTGTGTTGGTGCAGGAAACCACTTTTGCACTTGTATTAGTGTGGAAAAACCACTTTTCGCACTTGTGTTAGTGTTGAAAAACCACTTTTTGCACTTGTGTTAGTGTTGAAAAACCACTTTTCGCACTTGTGTTGGTGCAGGAAACCACTTTTGCACTTGTATTAGTGTGAAAAAAACACTTTTTGCACTTGTGATAGTGTTGAAAAACCACTTTTCGCACTTGTGTTAGTGTTGAAAAACCACTTTTCGCACTTGTGTTTGTGTTGAAAAACCACTTTTCGCACTTGTGTTTGTGTTAAAAAACCACTTTTCGCACTTGTGTTGGTGCAGGAAACCACTTTTGCACTTGTATTAATGTGGAAAAAACACTTTTTGCACTTGTGATAGTGTTGAAAAACGACTTTTCGCACTTGTGTTAGTGTTGAAAAACCACTTTTTGCACTTGTGTTGGTGCAGGAAACCACTTTTGCACTTGTATTAGTGTGGAAAAACCACTTTTTGCACCTGTGATAGTGTTGAAAAACCACTTTTCGCACTTGTGTTAGTGTTGAAAAACCACATTTCGCACTTGTGTTAGTGAAGGAAACCACTTTTTGCACTTGTGATAGTGTTGAAAAACCACTTTTCGCACTTGTGTTGGTGCAGGAAACCACTTTTGCACTTGTATTAGTGTGGAAAAAACACTTTTTGCACTTGTGATAGTGTTGAAAAACCACTTTTCGCACTTGTGTTAGTGTTGAAAAACCACTTTTCGCACTTGTGGTAGTGTTGAAAAACCAATTTTCGCACTTGTGTTGGTGCAGGAAACCACTTTTGCACTGGTATTAGTGTGGAAAAAACACTTTTTGCACATGTGATAGTGTTGAAAAACCACTTTTCGCACTTGTGTTAGTGTTGAAAAACCACTTTTTGCACTTGTGTTGGTGCAGGAAACCACTTTTGCACTTGTGTTAGTGTTGAAAAACCACTTTTCGCACTTGTGTTAGTGTTGAAAAACCACTTTTCGCACTTGTGTTGGTGCAGGAAACCACTTTTGCATTTGTATTAGTGTGGAAAAACCACTTTTCGCACTTGTGTTAGTGTTGAAAAACCACTTTTCGCACTTGTATTAGTGTGGAAAAACCACTTTTCGCACTTGTGTTAGTGTTGAAAAACCACTTTTTGCACTTGTGATAGTGTTGAAAAACCACTTTTCGCACTTGTGTTGGTGCAGGAAACCACTTTTGCACTTGTATTAGTGTGGAAAAACCACTTTTCGCACATGTGTTAGTGTTGAAAAACCACTTTTCGCACTTGTGTTGGTGCAGGAAACCACTTTTGCACTTGTATTAGTGTGGAAAAAACACTTTTTGCACTTGTGATAGTGTGAAAAACCACTTTTTGCACTTGTGTTAGTGTTGAAAAACCACTTTTCGCACTTGTGTTAGTGTTGAAAAACCACTTTTTGCACTTGTGTTGGTGCAGGAAACCACTTTTGCACTTGTGTTAGTGTTGAAAAACCACTTTTCGCACTTGTGTTAGTGTTGAAAAAACCACTTTTCGCACTTGTGTTGGTGCAGGAAACCACTTTTGCACTTGTATTAGTGTGGAAAAACCACTTTTTGCACCTGTGATAGTGTTGAAAAACCACTTTTCGCACTTGTGTTAGTGTTGAAAAACCACTTTTCGCACTTGTGTTGGTGCAGGAAACCACTTTTGCACTTGTATTAGTGTGGAAAAACCACTTTTTGCACTTGTGTTAGTGTTGAAAACCCACTTTTTGCACTTGTGTTAGTGTTGAAAATCCACTTTTCGCATTTGTGTTGGTGCAGGAAACCACTTTTGCACTTGGATTAGTGTGGAAAAACCACTTTTTGCAACTGTGATAATGTTGAAAAACCACTTTTCGCACTTGTGTTAGTGTTGAAAAACCACATTTCGCACTTGTGTTAGTGAAGGAAACCACTTTTTGCACTTGTGATGGTGTTGAAAAACCACTTTTCGCACTTGTGTTGGTGCAGGAAACCACTTTTGCACTTGTATTAGTGTGGAAAAAACACTTTTTGCACATGTGATAGTGTTGAAAAACCACTTTTCGCACTTGTGTTAGTGTTGAAAAACCACTTTTCGCACTTGTGTTGGTGCAGGAAACCACTTTTGCACTTGTGTTAGTGTTGAAAAACCACTTTTCGCACTTGTGTTAGTGTTGAAAAACCACTTTTCGCACTTGTGTTGGTGCAGGAAACCACTTTTGCACTTGTATTAGTGTGGAAAAAACACTTTTTGCACTTGTGATAGTGTTGAAAAACCACTTTTTGCACTTGTGTTAGTGTTGAAAAACCACTTTTCGCACTTGTGTTGGTGCAGGAAACCACTTTTGCACTTGTATTAGTGTGAAAAAAACACTTTTTGCACTTGTGATAGTGTTGAAAAACCACTTTTCGCACTTGTGTTAGTGTTGAAAAAACCACTTTTCGCACTTGTGTTGGTGCAGGAAACCACTTTTGCACTTGTATTAGTGTGGAAAAAAACACTTTTTGCACTTGTGATAGTGTTGAAAAACCACTTTTCGCACTTGTGTTTGTGTTGAAAAACCACTTTTCGCACTTGTGTTGGTGCAGAAACCACTTTTGCACTTGTATTAGTGTGGAAAAAACACTTTTTGCACTTGTGATAGTGTTGAAAAACCACTTTTCGCACTTGTGTTAGTGTTGAAAAACCACTTTTCGCACTTGTGTTGGTGCAGGAAACACTTTTGCACTTGTATTAGTGTGGAAAAACCACTTTTTGCACCTGTGATAGTGTTGAAAAACCACTTTTCGCACTTGTGTTAGTGTTGAAAAACCACATTTCGCACTTGTGTTAGTGAAGGAAACCACTTTTTGCACTTGTGATAGTGTTGAAAAACCACTTTTCGCACTTGTGTTGGTGCAGGAAACCACTTTTGCACTTGTATTAGTGTGGAAAAAACACTTTTTGCACTTGTGATAGTGTTGAAAAACCACTTTTCGCACTTGTGTTAGTGTTGAAAAACCACTTTTCGCACTTGTGTTAGTGTTGAAAAACCAATTTTCGCACTTGTGTTGGTGCAGGAAACCACTTTTGCACTGGTATTCGTGTGGAAAAAACACTTTTTGCACATGTGATAGTGTTGAAAAAGCACTTTTCGCACTTGTGTTAGTGTTGAAAAACCACTTTTTGCACTTGTGTTGGTGCAGGAAACCACTTTTGCACTTGTGTTAGTGTTGAAAAACCACTTTTTGCACTTGTGTTAGTGTTGAAAAACCACTTTTCGCACTTGTGTTGGTGCAGGAAACCACTTTTGCACTTGTATTAGTGTGGAAAAAACACTTTTTGCACTTGTGATATTGTTGAAAAACCACTTTTCGCACTTGTGTTAGTGTTGAAAAACCACTTTTCGCACTTGTGTTGGTGCAGGAAACCACTTTTGCATTTGTATTAGTGTGGAAAAACCACTTTTCGCACTTGTGTTAGTGTTGAAAAACCACTTTTCGCACTTGTGTTAGTGTTGAAAACCCACTTTTCGCACTTGTGTTTGTGTTGAAAATCCACTTTTCGCACTTGTGTTGGTGCAGGAAACCACTTTTGCACTTGTATTAGTGTTGAAAAACCACTTTTCGCACTTGTGTTAGTGTTGAAAAACCACTTTTCGCACTTGTGTTAGTGTTGAAAAACCACTTTTCGCACTTGTGTTGGTGCAGGAAACCACTTTTGCACTTGTATTAGTGTGGAAAAACCACTTTTCGCACTTGTGTTAGTGTTGAAAACCCACTTTTCGCACTTGTGTTAGTGTTGAAAATCCACTTTTCGCACTTGTGTTGGTGCAGGAAACCACTTTTTGCACTTGTATTAGTGTGGAAAAACCACTTTTCGCACTTGTGTTAGTGTTGAAAAACCACTTTTCGCACTTGTGTTAGTGTTGAAAAACCACTTTTCGCACTTGTGTTGGTGCAGGAAACCACTTTTGCACTTGTATTAGTGTGGAAAAAACACTTTTTGCACTTGTGATAGTGTTGAAAAACCACTTTTCGCACTTGTGTTAGTGTTGAAAAACCACTTTTCTCACTTGTGTTGGTGCAGGAAACCACTTTTGCACTTGTATTAGTGTGGAAAAAACACTTTTTGCACTTGTGATAGTGTTGAAAAACCACTTTTCGCACTTGTGTTAGTGTTGAAAAACCACTTTTCGCACTTGTGTTGGTGCAGGAAACCACTTTTGCACTTGTATTAGTGTGGAAAAACCACTTTTTGCACCTGTGATAGTGTTGAAAAACCACTTTTCGCACTTGTGTTAGTGTTGAAAAACCACTATTCGCACTTGTGTTGGTGCAGGAAACCACTTTTGCACTTGTATTAGTGTGGAAAAACCACTTTTTGCACCTGTGATAGTGTTGAAAAACCATTTTTCGCACATGTTAGTGTTGAAAAACCACTTTTCGCACTTGTGTTAGTGAAGGAAACCACATTTTGCACTTGTGATAGTGTTGAAAAACCACTTTTCGCACTTGTGTTGGTGTAGGAAACCACTTTTGCACTTGTATTAGTGTGGAAAAAACACTTTTTGCACTTGTGATAGTGTTGAAAAACCACTTTTCGCACTTGTTTTAGTCTTGAAAAACCACTTTTCGCACTTGTGTTAGTGTTGAAAAACCACTTTTCGCACTTGTGTTGGTGCAGGAAACCACTTTTGCACTTGTATTAGTGTGGAAAAAACACTTTTTGCACTTTTGATAGTGTTGAAAACCCACTTTTCGCACTTGTGTTCGTGTTGAAAACCCACTTTTCGCACTTGTGTTTGTGTTGAAAATCCACTTTTCGCACTTGTGTTGGGGCAGGAAACCACTTTTGCACGTGTATTAGTGTGGAAAAACCACTTTTTGCACCTGTGATAGTGTTGAAAAACCACTTTTCGCACTTGTGTTAGTGTTGAAAAACCACATTTCGCACTTGTGTTAGTGAAGGAAACCACTTTTTGCACTTGTGATAGTGTTGAAAAACCACTTTTCGCACTTGTGTTGGTGCAGGAAACCACTTTTGCACTTGTATTAGTGTGGAAAAAACACTTTTTGCACATGTGATAGTGTTGAAAAACCACTTTTCGCACTTGTGTTAGTGTTGAAAAACCACTTTTCGCACTTGTGTTGGTGCAGGGAAACCACTTTTGCACTTGTGTTAGTGTTGAAAAACCACTTTTCGCACTTGCGTTAGTGTTGAAAAACCACTTTTCGCACTTGTGTTGGTGCAGGAAACCACTTTTGCACTTGTATTAGTGTGGAAAAAACACTTTTTGCACTTGTGATAGTGTTGAAAAACCACTTTTTGCACTTGTGTTAGTGTTGAAAAAACACTTTTCGCACTTGTGTTGGTGCAGGAAACCACTTTTGCACTTGTATTAGTGTGGAAAAACCACTTTTCGCACTTGTGTTAGTGTTGAAAAACCACTTTTTGCACTTGTGCACTTGTGTTAGTGTTGAAAAACCACTTTTCGTACTTGTGTTGATGCAGGAAACCACTTTTGCACTTGTATTAGTGTGGAAAAAACACTTTTTGCACTTGTGATAGTGTTGAAAAACCACTTTTCGCACTTGTGTTAGTGTTGAAAAACCACTTTTCGCACTTGTGTTGGTGCAGGAAACCACTTTTGCACTTGTATTAGTGTGGAAAAAACACTTTTTGCACTTGTGATAGTGTTGAAAAACCACTTTTCGCACTTGTGTTTGTGTTGAAAAACCACTTTTCGCACTTGTGTTGGTGCAGGAAACCACTTTTGCACTTGTATTAGTGTGGAAAAAACACTTTTTGCACTTGTGATAGTGTTGAAAAACCACTTTTCGCACTTGTGTTAGTGTTGAAAAACCACTTTTCGCACTTGTGTTGGTGCAGGAAACCACTTTTGCACTTGTATTAGTGTGGCAAAACCACTTTTTGCACCTGTGATAGTGTTGAAAAACCACTTTTCGCACTTGTGTTAGTGTTGAAAAACCACATTCGCACTTGTGTTAGTGAAGGAAACCACTTTTTGCACTTGTGATAGTGTTGAAAAACCACTTTTCGCACTTGTGTTGGTGCAGGAAACCACTTTTGCACTTGTATTAGTGTGGAAAAAACACTTTTTGCACTTGTGATAGTGTTGAAAAACCACTTTTCGCACTTGTGTTAGTGTTGAAAAACCACTTTTCGCACTTGTGTTAGTGTTGAAAAACCAATTTTCGCACTTGTGTTGGTGCAGGAAACCACTTTTGCACTTGTATTAGTGTGGAAAAACCACTTTTCGCACTTGTGTTAGTGTTGAAAAACCACTTTTCGCACTTGTGTTAGTGTTGAAACCCACTTTTCGCACTTGTGTTTGTGTTGAAAATCTACTTTTCGCACTTGTGTTGGTGCAGGAAACCACTTTTGCACTTGTATTAGTGTGGAAAACCACTTTTCGCACTTGTGTTAGTGTTGAAAAACCACTTTTCGCACTTGTGTTAGTGTTGAAAAACCACTTTTCTCACTTGTGTTGGTGCAGGAAACCACTTTTGCACTTGTATTAGTGTGGATAAAACACATTTTGCACTTGTGATAGTGTTGAAAAACCACTTTTCGCACTTGTGTTAGTGTTGAAAAACCACTTTTCGCACTTGTGTTGGTGCAGGAAACCACTTTTGCACTTGTATTAGTGTGGAAAAACCACTTTTTGCACCTGTGATAGTGTTGAAAAACCACTTTTCGCACTTGTGTTAGTGTTGAAAAACCACATTTCGCACTTGTGTTAGTGAAGGAAACCACTTTTTGCACTTGTGATAGTGTTGAAAAACCACTTTTCGCACTTGTGTTGGTGCAGGAAACCACTTTTGCACTTGTATTAGTGTGGAAAAAACACTTTTTGCACATGTGATAGTGTTGAAAAACCACTTTTCGCACTTGTGTTAGTGTTGAAAAACCACTTTTCGCACTTGTGTTGGTGCAGGAAACCACTTTTGCACTTGTGTTAGTGTTGAAAAACCACTTTTCGCACTTGCGTTAGTGTTGAAAAACCACTTTTCGCACTTGTGTTGGTGCAGGAAACCACTTTTGCACTTGTATTAGTGTGGAAAAAACACTTTTTGCACTTGTGATAGTGTTGAAAAACCACTTTTTGCACTTGTGTTAGTGTTGAAAAACCACTTTTCGCACTTGTGTTGGTGCAGGAAACCACTTTTGCACTTGCATTAGTGTGGAAAAACCACTTTTCGCACTTGTGTTAGTGTTGAAAAACCACTTTTTGCACTTGTGTTAGTGTTGAAAACCACTTTTCGTACTTGTGTTGATGCAGGAAACCACTTTTGCACTTGTATTAGTGTGGAAAAAACACTTTTTGCACTTGTGATAGTGTTGAAAAACCACTTTTCGCACTTGTGTTAGTGTTGAAAAACCACTTTTCGCACTTGTGTTGGTGCAGGAAACCACTTTTGCACTTGTATTAGTGTGGAAAAAACACTTTTTGCACTTGTGATAGTGTTGAAAAACCACTTTTCGCACTTGTGTTTGTGCTGAAAAACCACCTTTCGCACTTGTGTTGGTGCAGGAAACCACTTTTGCACTTGTATTAGTGTGGAAAAAACACTTTTTGCACTTGTGATAGTGTTGAAAAACCACTTTTCGCACTTGTGTTAGTGTTGAAAAACCACTTTTCGCACTTGTGTTGGTGCAGGAAACCACTTTTGCACTTGTATTAGTGTGGCAAAACCACTTTTTGCACCTGTGATAGTGTTGAAAAACCACTTTTCGCACTTGTGTTAGTGTTGAAAAACCACATTTCGCACTTGTGTTAGTGAAGGAAACCACTTTTTGCACTTGTGATAGTGTTGAAAAACCACTTTTCGCACTTGTGTTGGTGCAGGAAACCACTTTTGCACTTGTATTAGTGTGGAAAAAACACTTTTTGCACTTGTGATAGTGTTGAAAAACCACTTTTCGCACTTGTGTTAGTGTTGAAAAACCACTTTTCGCACTTGTGTTAGTGTTGAAAAACCAATTTTCGCACTTGTGTTGGTGCAGGAAACCACTTTTGCACTGGTATTAGTGTGGAAAAAACACTTTTTGCACATGTGATAGTGTTGAAAAACCACTTTTCGCACTTGTGTTAGTGTTGAAAAACCACTTTTTGCACTTGTGTTGGTGCAGGAAACCACTTTTGCACTTGTGTTAGTGTTGAAAAACCACTTTTCGCACTTGTTTTAGTGTTGAAAACCCACTTTTCGCACTTGTGTTTGTGTTGAAAATCCACTTTTCGCACTTGTGTTGGTGCAGGAAACCACTTTTGCACTTGTATTAGTGTGGAAAAACCACTTTTCGCACTTGTGTTAGTGTTGAAAAACCACTTTTCGCACTTGTGTTAGTGTTGAAAAACCACTTTTTGCACTTGTGTTGGTGCAGGAAACCACTTTTGCACTTGTGTTAGTGTTGAAAAACCACTTTTCGCACTTGTGTTAGTATTGAAAACCCACTTTTCGCACTTGTGTTTGTGTTGAAAATCCACTTTTCACACTTGTGTTGGTGCAGGAAACCACTTTTGCACTTGTATTAGTGTGGAAAAACCACTTTTCGCACTTGTGTTAGTGTTGAAAAACCACTTTTCGCACTTGTGTTAGTGTTGAAAAACCACTTTTCGCACTTGTGTTGGTGCAGGAAACCACTTTTGCACTTGTATTAGTGTGGCAAAACCACTTTTCGCACTTGTGTTAGTGTTGAAAACCCACTTTTCGCACTTGTGTTAGTGTTGAAAATCCACTTTTCGCACTTGTGTTGGTGCAGGAAACCACTTTTGCACTTGTATTAGTGTGGAAAAACCACTTTTCGCACTTGTGTTAGTGTTGAAAAACCACTTTTCGCACTTGTGTTAGTGTTGAAAAACCACTTTTCTCACTTGTGTTGGTGCAGGAAACCACTTTTGCACTTGTATTAGTGTGGAAAAAACACATTTTGCACTTGTGATAGTGTTGAAAAACCACTTTTCGCACTTGTGTTAGTGTTGAAAAACCACTTTTCACACTTGTGTTGGTGCAGGAAACCACTTTTGCACTTGTATTAGTGTGGAAAAACCACTTTTTGCACCTGTGATAGTGTTGAAAAACCACTTTTCGCACTTGTGTTAGTGTTGAAAAACCACTATTCGCACTTGTGTTGGTGCAGGAAACCACTTTTGCACTTGTATTAGTGTGGAAAAACCACTTTTTGCACCTGTGATAGTGTTGAAAAACCACTTTTCGCACATGTGTTAGTGTTGAAAAACCACTTTTCGCACTTGTGTTAGTGAAGGAAACCACTTTTTGCACTTGTGATAGTGTTGAAAAACCACTTTTCGCACTTGTGTTGGTGTAGGAAACCACTTTTGCACTTGTATTAGTGTGGAAAAAACACTTTTTGCACTTGTGTTAGTGTTGAAAAACCACTTTTCGCACTTGTGTTGGTGCAGGAAACCACTTTTGCACTTGTATTAGTGTGGAAAAAACACTTTTTGCACTTTTGATAGTGTTGAAAACCCACTTTTCGCACTTGTGTTCGTGTTGAAACCCCACTTTTCGCACTTGTGTTTGTGTTGAAAATCCACTTTTCGCACTTGTGTTGGTGCAGGAAACCACTTTTGCACTTGTATTAGTGTGGAAAAACCACTTTTCGCACTTGTGTTAGTGTTGAAAACCCAATTTTCGCACTTGTGTTAGTGTTGAAAATCCACTTTTCGCACTTGTGTTGGTGCAGGAAACCACTTTTGCACTTGTATTAGTGTGGAAAAACCACTTTTCGCACTTGTGTTAGTGCGGAAAAACCACTTTTCGCACTTGTGTTAGTGTTGAAAAACCACTTTTCGCACTTGTGTTGGTGCAGGAAACCACTTTTGCACTTGTATTAGTGTGGAAAAAACCCTTTTTGCACTTGTGATAGTGTTGAAAAACCACTTTTCGCACTTGTGTTAGTGTTGAAAAACCACTTTTCGCACTTGTGTTAGTGTTGAAAAACCACTTTTCGCACTTGTGTTAGTGTTGAAAAACCACTTTTCGCACTTGTGTTGGTGCAGGAAACCACTTTTGCACTTGTATTAGTGTGGAAAAAACACTTTTTGCACTTGTGATAGTGTTGAAAAACCACTTTTCGCACTTGTGTTAGTGTTGAAAAACCACTTTTCGCACTTGTGTTGGTGCAGGAAACCACTTTTGCACTTGTATTAGTGTGGAAAAACCACTTTTTGCACTTGTGTTAGTGTTGAAAACCCACTTTTCGCACTTGTGTTAGTGTTGAAAATCCACTTTTCGCACTTGTGTTGGTGCAGGAAACCACTTTTGCACTTGTATTAGTGTGGAAAAACCACTTTTTGCACCTGTGATAGTGTTGAAAAACCACTTTTCGCACTTGTGTTAGTGTTGAAAAACCACATTTCGCACTTGTGTTAGTGAAGGAAACCACTTTTTGCACTTGTGTTAGTGTTGAAAAACCACTTTTCGAACTTGTGTTAGTGTTGAAAAACCACTTTTCGCACTTGTGTTGGTGCAGGAAACCACTTTTGCACTTGTATTAGTGTGGAAAAAACACTTTTTGCACTTGTGATAGTGTTGAAAAACCACTTTTTGCACTTGTGTTAGTGTTGAAAAACCACTTTTCGCACTTGTGTTGGTGCAGGAAACCACTTTTGCACTTGTATTAGTGTGGAAAAACCACTTTTCGCACTTGTGTTAGTGTGGAAAAACCACTTTTCGCACTTGTGTTAGTGTTGAAAAACCACTTTTTGCACTTGTGTTAGTGTTGAAAAACCACTTTTCACACTTGTGTTGGTGCAGGAAACCACTTTTGCACTTGTATTAGTGTGAAAAAAACACTTTTTGCACTTGTGATAGTGTTGAAAAACCACTTTTCGCACTTGTGTTAGTGTTGAAAAACCACTTTTCGCACTTGTGTTGGTGCAGGAAACCACTTTTGCACTTGTATTAGTGTGGAAAAAACACTTTTTGCACTTGTGATAGTGTTGAAAAACCACTTTTCGCACTTGTGTTTGTGTTGAAAAACCACTTTTCGCACTTGTGTTGGTGCAGGAAACCACTTTTGCACTTGTATTAGTGTGGAAAAAACACTTTTTGCACTTGTGATAGTGTTGAAAAACCACTTTTCGCACTTGTGTTAGTGTTGAAAAACCACTTTTCGCACTTGTGTTGGTGCAGGAAACCACTTTTGCACTTGTATTAGTGTGGAAAACCACTTTTTGCACCTGTGATAGTGTTGAAAAACCACTTTTCGCACTTGTGTTAGTGTTGAAAAACCACATTTCGCACTTGTGTTAGTGAAGGAAACCACTTTTTGCACTTGTGATAGTGTTGAAAAACCACTTTTCGCACTTGTGTTGGTGCAGGAAACCACTTTTGCACTTGTATTAGTGTGGAAAAAACACTTTTTGCACTTGTGATAATTTTGAAAAACCACTTTTCGCACTTGTGTTAGTGTTGAAAAACCACTTTTCGCACTTGTGTTAGTGTTGAAAAACCAATTTTCGCACTTGTGTTGGTGCAGGAAACCACTTTTGCACTGGTATTCGTGTGGAAAAAACACTTTTTGCACATGTGATAGTGTTGAAAAACCACTTTTCGCACTTGTGTTAGTGTTGAAAACCACTTTTTGCACTTGTGTTGGTGCAGGAAACCACTTTTGCACTTGTGTTAGTGTTGAAAAACCACTTTTTGCACTTGTGTTAGTGTTGAAAAACCACTTTTCGCACTTGTGTTGGTGCAGGAAACCACTTTTGCACTTGTATTAGTGTGGAAAAAACACTTTTTGCACTTGTGATATTGTTGAAAAACCACTTTTCGCACTTGTGTTAGTGTTGAAAAACCACTTTTCGCACTTGTGTTGGTGCAGGAAACCACTTTTGCATTTGTATTAGTGTGGAAAAACCACTTTTCGCACTTGTGTTAGTGTTGAAAAACCACTTTTCGCACTTGTGTTAGTGTTGAAAACCCACTTTTTGCACTTGTGTTTGTGTTGAAAATCCACTTTTCGCACTTGTGTTGGTGCAGGAAACCACTTTTGCACTTGTATTAGTGTTGAAAAACCACTTTTCGCACTTGTGTTAGTGTTGAAAAACCACTTTTCACACTTGTGTTAGTGTTGAAAAACCACTTTTCGCACTTGTGTTGGTGCAGGAAACCACTTTTGCACTTGTATTAGTGTGGAAAAACCACTTTTCGCACTTGTGTTAGTGTTGAAAACCCACTTTTCGCACTTGTGTTAGTGTTGAAAATCCACTTTTCGCACTTGTGTTGGTGCAGGAAACCACTTTTGCACTTGTATTAGTGTGGAAAAACCACTTTTCGCACTTGTGTTAGTGTTGAAAAACCACTTTTCGCACTTGTGTTAGTGTTGAAAAACCACTTTTCGCACTTGTGTTGGTGCAGGAAACCACTTTTGCACTTGTATTAGTGTGGAAAAAAACACTTTTTGCACTTGTGATAGTGTTGAAAAACCACTTTTCGCACTTGTGTTAGTGTTGAAAAACCACTTTTCTCACTTGTCTTGGTGCAGGAAACCACTTTTGCACTTGTATTAGTGTGGAAAAAACACTTTTTGCACTTGTGATAGTGTTGAAAAACCACTTTTCGCACTTGTGTTAGTGTTGAAAAACCACTTTTCGCACTTGTGTTGGTGCAGGAAACCACTTTTGCACTTGTATTAGTGTGGAAAAACCACTTTTTGCACCTGTGATAGTGTTGAAAAACCACTTTTCGCACTTGTGTTAGTGTTGAAAAACCACTATTCGCACTTGTGTTGGTGCAGGAAACCACTTTTGCACTTGTATTAGTGTGGAAAAACCACTTTTTGCACCTGTGATAGTGTTGAAAAACCACTTTTCGCACATGTGTTAGTGTTGAAAAACCACTTTTCGCACTTGTGTTAGTGAAGGAAACCACTTTTTGCACTTGTGATAGTGTTGAAAAACCACTTTTCGCACTTGTGTTAGTGTTGAAAAACCACTTTTTGCACTTGTGTTAGTGTTGAAAAACCACTTTTCGCACTTGTGTTGGTGCAGGAAACCACTTTTGCACTTGTATTAGTGTGGAAAAAACACTTTTTGCACTTTTGATAGTGTTGAAAACCCACTTTTCGCACTTGTGTTCGTGTTGAAAACCCACTTTTCGCACTTGTGTTTGTGTTGAAAATCCACTTTTCGCACTTGTGTTGGTGCAGGAAACCACTTTTGCACTTGTATTAGTGTGGAAAAACCACTTTTCGCACTTGTGTTAGTGTTGAAAAACCACTTTTTGCACTTGTGATAGTGTTGAAAAACCACTTTTCGCACTTGTGTTGGTGCAGGAAACCACTTTTGCACTTGTATTAGTGTGGAAAAACCACTTTTCGCACTTGTGTTAGTGTTGAAAACCCAATTTTCGCACTTGTGTTAGTGTTGAAAATCCACTTTTCGCACTTGTGTTGGTGCAGGAAACCACTTTTGCACTTGTATTAGTGTGGAAAAACCACTTTTCGCACTTGTGTTAGTGCGGAAAAACCACTTTTCGCACTTGTGTTAGTGTTGAAAAACCACTTTTCGCACTTGTGTTGGTGCAGGAAACCACTTTTGCACTTGTATTAGTGTGGAAAAAACCCTTTTTGCACTTGTGATAGTGTTGAAAAACCACTTTTCGCACTTGTGTTAGTGTTGAAAAACCACTTTTCGCACTTGTGTTAGTGTTGAAAAACCACTTTTCGCACTTGTGTTAGTGTTGAAAAACCACTTTTCGCACTTGTGTTGGTGCAGGAAACCACTTTTGCACTTGTATTAGTGTGGAAAAAACACTTTTTGCACTTGTGATAGTGTTGAAAAACCACTTTTCGCACTTGTGTTAGTGTTGAAAAACCACTTTTCGCACTTGTGTTGGTGCAGGAAACCACTTTTGCACTTGTATTAGTGTGGAAAAACCACTTTTTGCACTTGTGTTAGTGTTGAAAACCCACTTTTTGCACTTGTGTTAGTGTTGAAAATCCACTTTTCGCACTTGTGTTGGTGCAGGAAACCACTTTTGCACTTGTATTAGTGTGGAAAAACCACTTTTTGCACCTGTGATAGTGTTGAAAAACCACTTTTCGCACTTGTGTTAGTGTTGAAAAACCACATTTCGCACTTGTGTTAGTGAAGGAAACCACTTTTTGCACTTGTGTTAGTGTTGAAAAACCACTTTTCGAACTTGTGTTAGTGTTGAAAAACCACTTTTCGCACTTGTGTTGGTGCAGGAAACCACTTTTGCACTTGTATTAGTGTTGAAAAACCACTTTTCGCACTTGTGTTGGTGCAGGAAACCACTTTTGCACTTGTATTAGTGTGGGAAAACCACTTTTTGCATTTGTGTTAGTGTTGAAAACCCACTTTTTGCACTTGTGTTAGTGTTGAAAATCCACTTTTCGCACTTGTGTTGGTGCAGGAAACCACTTTTGCACTTGGATTAGTGTGGAAAAACCACTTTTTGCACCTGTGATAGTGTTGAAAAACCACTTTTCGCACTTGTGTTAGTGTTGAAAAATCACATTTCGCACTTGTGTTAGTGAAGGAAACCACTTTTTGCACTTGTGATAGTGTTGAAAAACCACTTTTCGCACTTGTGTTGGTGCAGGAAACCACTTTTGCACTTGTATTAGTGTGGAAAAAACACTTTTTGCACATGTGATAGTGTTGAAAAACCACTTTTCGCACTTGTGTTAGTGTTGAAAAACCACTTTTCGCACATGTGTTGGTGCAGGAAACCACTTTTGCACTTGTGTTAGTGTCGAAAAACCACTTTTCGCACTTGTGTTAGTGTTGAAAAACCACTTTTCGCACTTGTGTTGGTGCAGGAAACCACTTTTGCACTTGTATTAGTGTGGAAAAAATACTTTTTGCACTTGTGATAGTGTTGAAAAACCACTTTTCGCACTTGTGTTGGTGCAGGAAACCACTTTTGCACTTGTATTAGTGTGAAAAAAACACTTTTTGCTCTTGTGATAGTGTTGAAAAACCACTTTTCACACTTGTGTTAGTGTTGAAAAACCACTTTTCGCACTTGTGTTGGTGCAGGAAACCACTTTTGCACTTGTATTAGTGTGGAAAAAACACTTTTTGCACTTGTGATAGTGTTGAAAAACCACTTTTCGCACTTGTGTTTGTGTTGAAAAACCACTTTTCGCACTTGTGTTGGTGCAGGAAACCACTTTTGCACTTGTATTAGTGTGGAAAAAACACTTTTTGCACTTGTGATAGTGTTGAAAAACCACTTTTCGCACTTGTGTTAGTGTTGAAAAACCACTTTTTGCACTTGTGTTGGTGCAGGAAACCACTTTTGCACTTGTATTAGTGTGGAAAAACCACTTTTTGCACCTGTGATAGTGTTGAAAAACCACTTTTCGCACTTGTGTTAGTGTTGAAAAACCACATTTCGCACTTGTGTTAGTGAAGGAAACCACTTTTTGCACTTGTGATAGTGTTGAAAAACCACTTTTCGCACTTGTGTTGGTGCAGGAAACCACTTTTGCACTTGTATTAGTGTGGAAAAAACACTTTTTGCACTTGTGATAGTGTTGAAAAACCACTTTTCGCACTTGTGTTAGTGTTGAAAAACCACTTTTCGCACTTGTGTTAGTGTTGAAAAACCACTTTTTGCACTTGTGTTGGTGCAGGAAACCACTTTTGCACTTGTGTTAGTGTTGAAAAACCACTTTTCGCACTTGTGTTAGTGTTGAAAAACCACTTTTCGCACTTGTGTTGGTGCAGGAAACCACTTTTGCACTTGTATTAGTGTGGAAAAAACACTTTTTGCACTTGTGATATTGTTGAAAAACCACTTTTCGCACTTGTGTTAGTGTTGAAAAACCACTTTTCGCACTTGTGTTGGTGCAGGAAACCACTTTTGCATTTGTATTAGTGTGGAAAAACCACTTTTCGCACTTGTGTTAGTGTTGAAAAACCACTTTTCGCACTTGTATTAGTGTGGAAAAACCACTTTTCGCACTTGTGTTAGTGTTGAAAAACCACTTTTTGCACTTGTGATAGTGTTGAAAAACCACTTTTCGCACTTGTGTTGGTGCAGGAAACCACTTTTGCACTTGTATTAGTGTGGAAAAACCACTTTTCGCACATGTGTTAGTGTTGAAAAACCACTTTTCGCACTCGTGTTAGTGTTGAAAAACCACTTTTCGCACTTGTGTTGGTGCAGGAAACCACTTTTGCACTTGTATTAGTGTGGAAAAAACCCTTTTTGCACTTGTGATAGTGTTGAAAAACCACTTTTTGCACTTGTGTTAGTGTTGAAAAACCACTTTTCGCACTTGTGTTAGTGTTGAAAAACCACTTTTTGCACTTGTGTTGGTGCAGGAAACCACTTTTGCACTTGTGTTAGTGTTGAAAAACCACTTTTCGCACTTGTGTTAGTGTTGAAAAACCACTTTTCGCACTTGTGTTGGTGCAGGAAACCACTTTTGCACTTGTATTAGTGTGGAAAAACCACTTTTTGCACCTGTGATAGTGTTGAAAAACCACTTTTCGCACTTGTGTTGGTGCAGGAAACCACTTTTGCACTTGTATTAGTGTGGAAAAACCACTTTTTGCACTTGTGTTAGTGTTGAAAACCCACTTTTTGCACTTGTGTTAGTGTTGAAAATCCACTTTTCGCATTTGTGTTGGTGCAGGAAACCACTTTTGCACTTGGATTAGTGTGGAAAAACCACTTTTTGCAACTGTGATAGTGTTGAAAAACCACTTTTCGCACTTGTGTTAGTGTTGAAAAACCACATTTCTGGGCACTGCCCTCTCTTGGATTAAATCATACCTCTCTGACAGATGCCAGTTCATCTCCATCAATAACTGCAAATCCCCCACTGCTCCCCTCCCCCAAGGTGTCCCCCAAGGTTCAGTTCTTGGCCCCCTCCTCTTCATCCTTTACCTGTCCCCGCTCGGTCACTTAATCCGCCGTCATGGTCTCCAATTCCACTGCTTCGCTGATGACATCCAGCTTTTCATCTCCACCAAGTCCGTCTCCACCGACACCCACTCTATCCTGACAAACTGCATCACTGAAATAAAATCCTGGCTTCAAATCAACTTCCTCAAGCTTAACTGTGATAAATCTGAAATAATCATCATTGGCCCAAAAACGCTCACAAAATCCACCCATAACTTTGCCCTCAACATCGACGGTATCCCAGTATCCACCTCCCCTCACATCCGGAATCTTGGCGTCATCTTTGACCAAACCCTTTCCTTCGACAAATACACTAAACAGATCACAAAGTCAGCCTTCTTTCACCTGAAAAACATTGCCCGGCTCCGCTCATCCCTCTCCTCCACGGCTGCAGAAACCCTCATCCACGCCTTCATCACCTCCCGTCTGGACTACTGCAATAGCCTCCTCTATGGTTCACCCTCAAAAATCACCAATAAACTCCAATACATTCAGAACTCCGCTGCCCGTCTACTCACTCATTCCCGGACCCGTGACCACATCACCCCCGTCCTTTACAAGCTTCACTGGCTCCCCATCCCCCAGAGAATCCAGTACAAAATCCTCCTCTTGACATACAAAGCCCTCCATAACCTGGCCCCATCCTACCTGGCTGACCTCCTCTCCAGACACACTCCCACCCGCAACCTCCGCTCTGCTGGTACCAACCTCCTGACCCCCTCCATCCGGACCAAATTCAGATCCTGGGGGGACAGGGCCTTCTCCATTGCTGCTCCCACCCTCTGGAACTCACTACCTCACACCATCAGAGACTCCTCCTCACTCACCACATTCAAAACATCACTAAAGACCCACCTGTTCAACGCTGCATTCAACATTCAACCCACAGCATTTAACCCCTGACTATCTCTTCTCCTTCTCCCTCCTTTTGCTTTAAATATTTCCCTATTGATTCTTGTCTTGTCTTTTTGATTCTTGTCTTATATATATGCCGTATATCGCTGCTGTTTGTTTTCTTGATTCTTGTCTTTTTGCAATTGTTGTTTTCATGTATTGTTATGCATTATGTTTTCCACTCTGTCAAAGCGCCTTTGGGCTTCTGGAAAAGCGCTATACAAAATAAATGAATTATTATTATTATTATTATTATTATTATTATTATTATTTCGCACTTGTGTTAGTGAAGGAAACCACTTTTTGCACTTGTATTAGTGTGGAAAAAACACTTTTTGCACATGTGATAGTGTTGAAAAACCACTTTTCGCACTTGTGTTGGTGCAGGAAACCACTTTTGCACTTGTATTAGTGTGGAAAAAACACTTTTTGCACATGTGATAGTGTTGAAAAACCACTTTTCGCACTTGTGTTAGTGTTGAAAAACCACTTTTCGCACTTGTGTTGGTGCAGGAAACCACTTTTGCACTTGTGTTAGTGTTGAAAAACCACTTTTCGCACTTGTGTTAGTGTTGAAAAACCACTTTTCGCACTTGTGTTGGTGCAGGAAACCACTTTTGCACTTGTATTAGTGTGGAAAAAACACTTTTTGCACTTGTGATAGTGTTGAAAAACCACTTTTTGCACTTGTGTTAGTGTTGAAAAACCACTTTTCGCACTTGTGTTGGTGCAGGAAACCACTTTTGCACTTGTATTAGTGTGGAAAAACCACTTTTCGCACTTGTGTTAGTGTGGAAAAACCACTTTTCGCACTTGTGTTAGTGTTGAAAAACCACTTTTTGCACTTGTGTTAGTGTTGAAAAACCACTTTTCGCACTTGTGTTGGTGCAGGAAACCACTTTTGCACTTGTATTAGTGTGGAAAAACCACTTTTCGCACTTGTGTTAGTGTTGAAAACCCACTTTTCGCACTTGTGTTAGTGTTGAAAATCCACTTTTCGCACTTGTGTTGGTGCAGGAAACCACTTTTGCACTTGTATTAGTGTGGAAAAACCACTTTTCGCACTTGTGTTAGTGTTGAAAAACCACTTTTCGCACTTGTGTTAGTGTTGAAAAACCACTTTTCGCACTTGTGTTGGTGCAGGAAACCACTTTTGCACTTGTATTAGTGTGGAAAAAAACACTTTTTGCACTTGTGATAGTGTTGAAAAACCACTTTTCGCACTTGTGTTAGTGTTGAAAAACCACTTTTCTCACTTGTGTTGGTGCAGGAAACCACTTTTGCACTTGTATTAGTGTGGAAAAAACACTTTTTGCACTTGTGATAGTGTTGAAAAACCACTTTTCGCACTTGTGTTAGTGTTGAAAAACCACTTTTCGCACTTGTGTTGGTGCAGGAAACCACTTTTGCACTTGTATTAGTGTGGAAAAACCACTTTTTGCACCTGTGATAGTGTTGAAAAACCACTTTTCGCACTTGTGTTAGTGTTGAAAAACCACTATTCGCACTTGTGTTGGTGCAGGAAACCACTTTTGCACTTGTATTAGTGTGGAAAAACCACTTTTTGCACCTGTGATAGTGTTGAAAAACCACTTTTCGCACATGTGTTAGTGTTGAAAAACCACTTTTCGCACTTGTGTTAGTGAAGGAAACCACTTTTTGCACTTGTGATAGTGTTGAAAAACCACTTTTCGCACTTGTGTTAGTGTTGAAAAACCACTTTTTGCACTTGTGTTAGTGTTGAAAAACCACTTTTCGCACTTGTGTTGGTGCAGGAAACCACTTTTGCACTTGTATTAGTGTGGAAAAAACACTTTTTGCACTTTTGATAGTGTTGAAAACCCACTTTTCGCACTTGTGTTCGTGTTGAAAACCCACTTTTCGCACTTGTGTTTGTGTTGAAAATCCACTTTTCGCACTTGTGTTGGTGCAGGAAACCACTTTTGCACTTGTATTAGTGTGGAAAAACCACTTTTCGCACTTGTGTTAGTGTTGAAAAACCACTTTTTGCACTTGTGATAGTGTTGAAAAACCACTTTTCGCACTTGTGTTGGTGCAGGAAACCACTTTTGCACTTGTATTAGTGTGGAAAAACCACTTTTCGCACTTGTGTTAGTGTTGAAAACCCAATTTTCGCACTTGTGTTAGTGTTGAAAATCCACTTTTCGCACTTGTGTTGGTGCAGGAAACCACTTTTGCACTTGTATTAGTGTGGAAAAACCACTTTTCGCACTTGTGTTAGTGCGGAAAAACCACTTTTCGCACTTGTGTTAGTGTTGAAAAACCACTTTTCGCACTTGTGTTGGTGCAGGAAACCACTTTTGCACTTGTATTAGTGTGGAAAAAACCCTTTTTGCACTTGTGATAGTGTTGAAAAACCACTTTTCGCACTTGTGTTAGTGTTGAAAAACCACTTTTCGCACTTGTGTTAGTGTTGAAAAACCACTTTTCGCACTTGTGTTAGTGTTGAAAAACCACTTTTCGCACTTGTGTTGGTGCAGGAAACCACTTTTGCACTTGTATTAGTGTGGAAAAAACACTTTTTGCACTTGTGATAGTGTTGAAAAACCACTTTTCGCACTTGTGTTAGTGTTGAAAAACCACTTTTCGCACTTGTGTTGGTGCAGGAAACCACTTTTGCACTTGTATTAGTGTGGAAAAACCACTTTTTGCACTTGTGTTAGTGTTGAAAACCCACTTTTTGCACTTGTGTTAGTGTTGAAAATCCACTTTTCGCACTTGTGTTGGTGCAGGAAACCACTTTTGCACTTGTATTAGTGTGGAAAAACCACTTTTTGCACCTGTGATAGTGTTGAAAAACCACTTTTCGCACTTGTGTTAGTGTTGAAAAACCACATTTCGCACTTGTGTTAGTGAAGGAAACCACTTTTTGCACTTGTGTTAGTGTTGAAAAACCACTTTTCGAACTTGTGTTAGTGTTGAAAAACCACTTTTCGCACTTGTGTTGGTGCAGGAAACCACTTTTGCACTTGTATTAGTGTTGAAAAACCACTTTTCGCACTTGTGTTGGTGCAGGAAACCACTTTTGCACTTGTATTAGTGTGGGAAAACCACTTTTTGCACTTGTGTTAGTGTTGAAAACCCACTTTTTGCACTTGTGTTAGTGTTGAAAATCCACTTTTCGCACTTGTGTTGGTGCAGGAAACCACTTTTGCACTTGGATTAGTGTGGAAAAACCACTTTTTGCACCTGTGATAGTGTTGAAAAACCACTTTTCGCACTTGTGTTAGTGTTGAAAAATCACATTTCGCACTTGTGTTAGTGAAGGAAACCACTTTTTGCACTTGTGATAGTGTTGAAAAACCACTTTTCGCACTTGTGTTGGTGCAGGAAACCACTTTTGCACTTGTATTAGTGTGGAAAAAACACTTTTTGCACATGTGATAGTGTTGAAAAACCACTTTTCGCACTTGTGTTAGTGTTGAAAAACCACTTTTCGCACATGTGTTGGTGCAGGAAACCACTTTTGCACTTGTGTTAGTGTCGAAAAACCACTTTTCGCACTTGTGTTAGTGTTGAAAAACCACTTTTCGCACTTGTGTTGGTGCAGGAAACCACTTTTGCACTTGTATTAGTGTGGAAAAAATACTTTTTGCACTTGTGATAGTGTTGAAAAACCACTTTTCGCACTTGTGTTGGTGCAGGAAACCACTTTTGCACTTGTATTAGTGTGAAAAAAACACTTTTTGCTCTTGTGATAGTGTTGAAAAACCACTTTTCACACTTGTGTTAGTGTTGAAAAACCACTTTTCGCACTTGTGTTGGTGCAGGAAACCACTTTTGCACTTGTATTAGTGTGGAAAAAACACTTTTTGCACTTGTGATAGTGTTGAAAAACCACTTTTCGCACTTGTGTTTGTGTTGAAAAACCACTTTTCGCACTTGTGTTGGTGCAGGAAACCACTTTTGCACTTGTATTAGTGTGGAAAAAACACTTTTTGCACTTGTGATAGTGTTGAAAAACCACTTTTCGCACTTGTGTTAGTGTTGAAAAACCACTTTTTGCACTTGTGTTGGTGCAGGAAACCACTTTTGCACTTGTATTAGTGTGGAAAAACCACTTTTTGCACCTGTGATAGTGTTGAAAAACCACTTTTCGCACTTGTGTTAGTGTTGAAAAACCACATTTCGCACTTGTGTTAGTGAAGGAAACCACTTTTTGCACTTGTGATAGTGTTGAAAAACCACTTTTCGCACTTGTGTTGGTGCAGGAAACCACTTTTGCACTTGTATTAGTGTGGAAAAAACACTTTTTGCACTTGTGATAGTGTTGAAAAACCACTTTTCGCACTTGTGTTAGTGTTGAAAAACCACTTTTCGCACTTGTGTTAGTGTTGAAAAACCACTTTTTGCACTTGTGTTGGTGCAGGAAACCACTTTTGCACTTGTGTTAGTGTTGAAAAACCACTTTTCGCACTTGTGTTAGTGTTGAAAAACCACTTTTCGCACTTGTGTTGGTGCAGGAAACCACTTTTGCACTTGTATTAGTGTGGAAAAAACACTTTTTGCACTTGTGATATTGTTGAAAAACCACTTTTCGCACTTGTGTTAGTGTTGAAAAACCACTTTTCGCACTTGTGTTGGTGCAGGAAACCACTTTTGCATTTGTATTAGTGTGGAAAAACCACTTTTCGCACTTGTGTTAGTGTTGAAAAACCACTTTTCGCACTTGTATTAGTGTGGAAAAACCACTTTTCGCACTTGTGTTAGTGTTGAAAAACCACTTTTTGCACTTGTGATAGTGTTGAAAAACCACTTTTCGCACTTGTGTTGGTGCAGGAAACCACTTTTGCACTTGTATTAGTGTGGAAAAACCACTTTTCGCACATGTGTTAGTGTTGAAAAACCACTTTTCGCACTCGTGTTAGTGTTGAAAAACCACTTTTCGCACTTGTGTTGGTGCAGGAAACCACTTTTGCACTTGTATTAGTGTGGAAAAAACCCTTTTTGCACTTGTGATAGTGTTGAAAAACCACTTTTTGCACTTGTGTTAGTGTTGAAAAACCACTTTTCGCACTTGTGTTAGTGTTGAAAAACCACTTTTTGCACTTGTGTTGGTGCAGGAAACCACTTTTGCACTTGTGTTAGTGTTGAAAAACCACTTTTCGCACTTGTGTTAGTGTTGAAAAACCACTTTTCGCACTTGTGTTGGTGCAGGAAACCACTTTTGCACTTGTATTAGTGTGGAAAAACCACTTTTTGCACCTGTGATAGTGTTGAAAAACCACTTTTCGCACTTGTGTTGGTGCAGGAAACCACTTTTGCACTTGTATTAGTGTGGAAAAACCACTTTTTGCACTTGTGTTAGTGTTGAAAACCCACTTTTTGCACTTGTGTTAGTGTTGAAAATCCACTTTTCGCATTTGTGTTGGTGCAGGAAACCACTTTTGCACTTGGATTAGTG
The DNA here is from genome assembly GCF_964187855.1 of Myxine glutinosa. Classification (NCBI taxonomy): domain Eukaryota; kingdom Metazoa; phylum Chordata; class Myxini; order Myxiniformes; family Myxinidae; genus Myxine; species Myxine glutinosa. Next base: position 27,678 of record NW_027619363.1, read on the forward strand.
TGGAAAAACCACTTTTTGCAACTGTGATAGTGTTGAAAAACCACTTTTCGCACTTGTGTTAGTGTTGAAAAACCACATTTCTGGGCACTGCCCTCTCTTGGATTAAATCATACCTCTCTGACAGATGCCAGTTCATCTCCATCAATAACTGCAAATCCCCCACTGCTCCCCTCCCCCAAGGTGTCCCCCAAGGTTCAGTTCTTGGCCCCCTCCTCTTCATCCTTTACCTGTCCCCGCTCGGTCACTTAATCCGCCGTCATGGTCTCCAATTCCACTGCTTCGCTGATGACATCCAGCTTTTCATCTCCACCAAGTCCGTCTCCACCGACACCCACTCTATCCTGACAAACTGCATCACTGAAATAAAATCCTGGCTTCAAATCAACTTCCTCAAGCTTAACTGTGATAAATCTGAAATAATCATCATTGGCCCAAAAACGCTCACAAAATCCACCCATAACTTTGCCCTCAACATCGACGGTATCCCAGTATCCACCTCCCCTCACATCCGGAATCTTGGCGTCATCTTTGACCAAACCCTTTCCTTCGACAAATACACTAAACAGATCACAAAGTCAGCCTTCTTTCACCTGAAAAACATTGCCCGGCTCCGCTCATCCCTCTCCTCCACGGCTGCAGAAACCCTCATCCACGCCTTCATCACCTCCCGTCTGGACTACTGCAATAGCCTCCTCTATGGTTCACCCTCAAAAATCACCAATAAACTCCAATACATTCAGAACTCCGCTGCCCGTCTACTCACTCATTCCCGGACCCGTGACCACATCACCCCCGTCCTTTACAAGCTTCACTGGCTCCCCATCCCCCAGAGAATCCAGTACAAAATCCTCCTCTTGACATACAAAGCCCTCCATAACCTGGCCCCATCCTACCTGGCTGACCTCCTCTCCAGACACACTCCCACCCGCAACCTCCGCTCTGCTGGTACCAACCTCCTGACCCCCTCCATCCGGACCAAATTCAGATCCTGGGGGGACAGGGCCTTCTCCATTGCTGCTCCCACCCTCTGGAACTCACTACCTCACACCATCAGAGACTCCTCCTCACTCACCACATTCAAAACATCACTAAAGACCCACCTGTTCAACGCTGCATTCAACATTCAACCCACAGCATTTAACCCCTGACTATCTCTTCTCCTTCTCCCTCCTTTTGCTTTAAATATTTCCCTATTGATTCTTGTCTTGTCTTTTTGATTCTTGTCTTATATATATGCCGTATATCGCTGCTGTTTGTTTTCTTGATTCTTGTCTTTTTGCAATTGTTGTTTTCATGTATTGTTATGCATTATGTTTTCCACTCTGTCAAAGCGCCTTTGGGCTTCTGGAAAAGCGCTATACAAAATAAATGAATTATTATTATTATTATTATTATTATTATTATTATTATTTCGCACTTGTGTTAGTGAAGGAAACCACTTTTTGCACTTGTGATAGTGTTGAAAAACCACTTTTCGCACTTGTGTTGGTGCAGGAAACCACTTTTGCACTTGTATTAGTGTGGAAAAAACACTTTTTGCACATGTGATAGTGTTGAAAAACCACTTTTCGCACTTGTGTTAGTGTTGAAAAACCACTTTTCGCACTTGTGTTGGTGCAGGAAACCACTTTTGCACTTGTGTTAGTGTTGAAAAACCACTTTTCGCACTTGTGTTAGTGTTGAAAAACCACTTTTCGCACTTGTGTTGGTGCAGGAAACCACTTTTGCACTTGTATTAGTGTGGAAAAAACACTTTTTGCACTTGTGATAGTGTTGAAAAACCACTTTTTGCACTTGTGTTAGTGTTGAAAAACCACTTTTCGCACTTGTGTTGGTGCAGGAAACCACTTTTGCACTTGTATTAGTGTGGAAAAACCACTTTTCGCACTTGTGTTAGTGTGGAAAAACCACTTTTCGCACTTGTGTTAGTGTTGAAAAACCACTTTTTGCACTTGTGTTAGTGTTGAAAAACCACTTTTCGCACTTGTGTTGGTGCAGGAAACCACTTTTGCACTTGTATTAGTGTGAAAAAAACACTTTTTGCACTTGTGATAGTGTTGAAAAACCACTTTTCGCACTTGTGTTAGTGTTGAAAAACCACTTTTCGCACTTGTGTTGGTGCAGGAAACCACTTTTGCACTTGTATTAGTGTGGAAAAAACACTTTTTGCACTTGTGATAGTGTTGAAAAACCACTTTTCGCACTTGTGTTTGTGTTGAAAAACCACTTTTCGCACTTGTGTTGGTGCAGGAAACCACTTTTGCACTTGTATTAGTGTGGAAAAAACACTTTTTGCACTTGTGATAGTGTTGAAAAACCACTTTTCGCACTTGTTAGTGTTGAAAAACCACTTTTCGCACTTGTGTTGGTGCAGGAAACCACTTTTGCACTTGTATTAGTGTGGAAAAACCACTTTTTGCACCTGTGATAGTGTTGAAAAACCACTTTTCGCACTTGTGTTAGTGTTGAAAAACCACATTTCGCACTTGTGTTAGTGAAGGAAACCACTTTTTGCACTTGTGATAGTGTTGAAAAACCACTTTTCGCACTTGTGTTGGTGCAGGAAACCACTTTTGCACTTGTATTAGTGTGGAAAAAACACTTTTTGCACTTGTGATAGTGTTGAAAAACCACTTTTCGCACTTGTGTTAGTGTTGAAAAACCACTTTTCGCACTTGTGTTAGTGTTGAAAAACCAATTTTCGCACTTGTGTTGGTGCAGGAAACCACTTTTGCACTGGTATTCGTGTGGAAAAAACACTTTTTGCACATGTGATAGTGTTGAAAAAGCACTTTTCGCCCTTGTGTTAGTGTTGAAAAACCACTTTTTGCACTTGTGTTGGTGCAGGAAACCACTTTTGCACTTGTGTTAGTGTTGAAAAACCACTTTTTGCACTTGTGTTAGTGTTGAAAAACCACTTTTCGCACTTGTGTTGGTGCAGGAAACCACTTTTGCACTTGTATTAGTGTGGAAAAAACACTTTTTGCACTTGTGATATTGTTGAAAAACCACTTTTCGCACTTGTGTTAGTGTTGAAAAACCACTTTTCGCACTTGTGTTGGTGCAGGAAACCACTTTTGCATTTGTATTAGTGTGGAAAAACCACTTTTCGCACTTGTGTTAGTGTTGAAAAACCACTTTTCGCACTTGTGTTAGTGTTGAAAACCCACTTTTCGCACTTGTGTTTGTGTTGAAAATCCACTTTTCGCACTTGTGTTGGTGCAGGAAACCACTTTTGCACTTGTATTAGTGTTGAAAAACCACTTTTTGCACCTGTGATAGTGTTGAAAAACCACTTTTCGCACTTGTGTTAGTGTTGAAAAACCACTTTTCGCACTTGTGTTGGTGCAGGCAACCACTTTTGCACTTGTATTAGTGTGGAAAAACCACTTTTTGCACCTGTGATAGTGTTGAAAAACCACTTTTCGTACTTGTGTTAGTGTTGAAAAACCACTTTTCGCACTTGTGTTAGTGAAGGAAACCACTTTTTGCACTTGTGATAGTGTTGAAAAACTACTTTTCGCACTTGTGTTGGTGCAGGAAACCACTTTTGCACTTGTATTAGTGTGGAAAAAACACTTTTTGCACTTGTGATAGTGTTGAAAAACCACATTTCGCACTTGTGTTAGTGTTGAAAAACCACATTTCGCACTTGTGTTAGTGTTGAAAAACCACTTTTCGCACTTGTGTTGGTGCAGGAAACCACTTTTGCACTTGTATTAGTGTGGGAAAAACACTTTTTGCACTTTTGATAGTGTTGAAAAACCACTTTTCGCACTTGTGTTAATGTTGAAAAACCACTTTTCGCACTTGTGTTAGTGTTGAAAAACCAATTTTCGCACTTGTGTTGGTGCAGGAAACCACTTTTGCACTTGTATTAGTGTGGAAAAAACACTTTTTGCACATGCGATAGTGTTGAAAAACCACTTTTCGCACTTGTGTTAGTGTTGAAAAACCACTTTTCGCACTTGTGTTGGTGCAGGAAACCACTTTTGCACTTGTGTTAATGTTGAAAAACCACTTTTCGCACTTGTGTTAGTGTTGAAAAACCACTTTTCGCACTTGTGTTGGTGCAGGAAACCACTTTTGCACTTGTATTAGTGTGGAAAAAACACTTTTTGCACTTGTGATAGTGTTGAAAAACCACTTTTCGCACTTGTGTTAGTGTTGAAAAACCACTTTTCGCACTGGTGTTGGTGCAGGAAACCACTTTTGCACTTGTATTAGTGTGGAAAAACCTCTTTGCGCACTTGTGTTAGTGTTGAAAAAACACTTTTTGCACTTGTGATAGTGTTGAAAAACCACTTTTCGCACTTGTGTTAGTGTTGAAAAACCACTTTTCGTACTTGTGTTGGTGCAGGAAACCACTTTTGCACTTGTATTAGTGTGGAAAAACCACTTTTTGCACTTGTGATAGTGTTGAAAAACACTTTTTGCACTTGTATTAGTGTGGAAAAAACACTTTTTGCACTTGTGATAGTGTTGAAAAAACACTTTTCGCACTTGCGTTAGTGTTGAAAACCCACTTTTCGCACTTGTGTTTGTGTTGAAAATCCACTTTTCGCACTTGTGTTGGTGCAGGAAACCACTTTTGCACTTGTATTAGTGTGGAAAAACCACTTTTCGCACTTGTATTAGTGTGGAAAAACCACTTTTCGCACTTGTGTTAGTGTTGAAAAACCACTTTTCGCACTTGTGTTAGTGTTGAAAACCACTTTTCACAATTGTGTTGGTGCAGGAAACCACTTTTGCACTTGTATTAGTGTGGAAAAACCACTTTTCGCACTTGTGTTAGTGTTGAAAACCCACTTTTCGCACTTGTGTTAGTGTTGAAAATCCACTTTTCGCACTTGTGTTGGTGCAGGAAACCACTTTTGCACTTGTATTAGTGTGGAAAAACCACTTTTTGCACCTGTGATAGTGTTGAAAAACCACTTTTCGCACTTGTGTTAGTGTTGAAAAACCACTATTCGCACTTGTGTTGGTGCAGGAAACCACTTTTGCACTTGTATTAGTGTGGAAAAACCACTTTTTGCACCTGTGATAGTGTTGAAAAACCACTTTTCGCACATGTGTTAGTGTTGAAAAACCACTTTTCGCACTTGTGTTAGTGAAGGAAACCACTTTTTGCACTTGTGATAGTGTTGAAAAACCACTTTTCGCACTTGTGTTGGTGTAGGAAAACACTTTTGCACTTGTATTAGTGTTGAAAAAACACTTTTTGCACTTGTGATAGTGTTGAAAAACCACTTTTCGCACTTGTGTTAGTGTTGAAAAACCACTTTTCGCACTTGTGTTAGTGTGGAAAAACCACTTTTCGCACTTGTGTTAGTGTTGAAAACCCACTTTTCGCACTTGTGTTAGTGTTGAAAATCCACTTTTCGCACTTGTGTTGGTGCAGGAAACCACTTTTGCACTTGTGTTAGTGTTGAAAAACCACTTTTCGCACTTGTGTTAGTGTTGAAAAACCACTTTTCGCACTTGTGTTGGTGCAGGAAACCACTTTTGCACTTGTATTAGTGTGGAAAAAACCCTTTTTGCACTTGTGATAGTGTTGAAAAACCACTTTTTGCACTTGTGATAGTGTTGAAAAACCACTTTTTGCACTTGTGTTAGTGTTGAAACACCACTTTTCGCACTTGTGTTAGTGTTGAAAAACCACTTTTCGCACTTGTGTTAGTGTTGAAAAACCACTTTTCGCACTTGTGTTGGTGCAGGAAACCACTTTTGCACTTGTATTAGTGTGGAAAAACCACTTTTTGCACCTGTGATAGTGTTGAAAAACCACTTTTCGCACTTGTGTTAGTGTTGAAAAACCACTTTTCGCACTTGTGTTGGTGCAGGAAACCACTTTTGCACTTGTATTAGTGTGGAAAAACCACTTTTTGCACTTGTGTTAGTGTTGAAAACCCACTTTTTGCACTTGTGTTAGTGTTGAAAATCCACTTTTCGCACTTGTGTTGGTGCAGGAAACCACTTTTGCACTTGGATTAGTGTGGAAAAACCACTTTTTGCACCTGTGATAGTGTTGAAAAACCACTTTTCGCACTTGTGTTAGTGTTGAAAAATCACATTTCGCACTTGTGTTAGTGAAGGAAACCACTTTTTGCACTTGTGATAGTGTTGAAAAACCACTTTTCGCACTTGTGTTGGTGCAGGAAACCACTTTTGCACTTGTATTAGTGTGGAAAAAACACTTTTTGCACATGTGATAGTGTTGAAAAACCACTTTTCGCACTTGTGTTAGTGTTGAAAAACCACTTTTCGCACATGTGTTGGTGCAGGAAACCACTTTTGCACTTGTGTTAGTGTCGAAAAACCACTTTTCGCACTTGTGTTAGTGTTGAAAAACCACTTTTCGCACTTGTGTTGGTGCAGGAAACCACTTTTGCACTTGCATTAGTGTGGAAAAAACACTTTTTGCACTTGTGATAGTGTTGAAAAACCACTTTTTGCACTTGTGTTAGTGTTGAAAAACCACTTTTCGCACTTGTGTTGGTGCAGGAAACCACTTTTGCACTTGTATTAGTGTGGAAAAACCACTTTTCGCACTTGTGTTAGTGTTGAAAAACCACTTTTTGCACTTGTGTTAGTGTTGAAAAACCACTTTTCGCACTTGTGTTGGTGCAGGAAACCACTTTTGCACTTGTATTAGTGTGAAAAAAACACTTTTTGCACTTGTGATAGTGTTGAAAAACCACTTTTCGCACTTGTGTTAGTGTTGAAAAACCACTTTTCGCACTTGTGTTTGTGTTGAAAAACCACTTTTCGCACTTGTGTTTGTGTTGAAAAACCACTTTTCGCACTTGTGTTGGTGCAGGAAACCACTTTTGCACTTGTATTAGTGTGGAAAAAACACTTTTTGCACTTGTGTTAGTGTTGAAAAACCACTTTTTGCACTTGTGTTGGTGCAGGAAACCACTTTTGCACTTGTATTAGTGTGGAAAAACCACTTTTTGCACCTGTGATAGTGTTGAAAAACCACTTTTCGCACTTGTGTTAGTGTTGAAAAACCACATTTCGCACTTGTGTTAGTGAAGGAAACCACTTTTTGCACTTGTGATAGTGTTGAAAAACCACTTTTCGCACTTGTGTTGGTGCAGGAAACCACTTTTGCACTTGTATTAGTGTGGAAAAAACACTTTTTGCACTTGTGATAGTGTTGAAAAACCACTTTTCGCACTTGTGTTAGTGTTGAAAAACCACTTTTCGCACTTGTGGTAGTGTTGAAAAACCAATTTTCGCACTTGTGTTGGTGCAGGAAACCACTTTTGCACTGGTATTAGTGTGGAAAAAACACTTTTTGCACATGTGATAGTGTTGAAAAACCACTTTTCGCACTTGTGTTAGTGTTGAAAAACCACTTTTTGCACTTGTGTTGGTGCAGGAAACCACTTTTGCACTTGTGTTAGTGTTGAAAAACCACTTTTCGCACTTGTGTTAGTGTTGAAAAACCACTTTTCGCACTTGTGTTGGTGCAGGAAACCACTTTTGCACTTGTATTAGTGTGGAAAAAACACTTTTTGCACTTGTGATATTGTTGAAAAACCACTTTTCGCACTTGTGTTAGTGTTGAAAAACCACTTTTCGCACTTGTGTTGGTGCAGGAAACCACTTTTGCATTTGTATTAGTGTGGAAAAACCACTTTTCGCACTTGTGTTAGTGTTGAAAAACCACTTTTCGCACTTGTATTAGTGTGGAAAAACCACTTTTCGCACTTGTGTTAGTGTTGAAAAACCACTTTTTGCACTTGTGATAGTGTTGAAAAACCACTTTTCGCACTTGTGTTGGTGCAGGAAACCACTTTTGCACTTGTATTAGTGTGGAAAAACCACTTTTCGCACATGTGTTAGTGTTGAAAAACCACTTTTCGCACTTGTGTTGGTGCAGGAAACCACTTTTGCACTTGTATTAGTGTGGAAAAAACCCTTTTTGCACTTGTGATAGTGTTGAAAAACCACTTTTTGCACTTGTGTTAGTGTTGAAAAACCACTTTTCGCACTTGTGTTAGTGTTGAAAAACCACTTTTTGCACTTGTGTTGGTGCAGGAAACCACTTTTGCACTTGTGTTAGTGTTGAAAAACCACTTTTCGCACTTGTGTTAGTGTTGAAAAACCACTTTTCGCACTTGTGTTGGTGCAGGAAACCACTTTTGCACTTGTATTAGTGTGGAAAAACCACTTTTTGCACCTGTGATAGTGTTGAAAAACCACTTTTCGCACTTGTGTTAGTGTTGAAAAACCACTTTTCGCACTTGTGTTGGTGCAGGAAACCACTTTTGCACTTGTATTAGTGTGGAAAAAACACTTTTTGCACTTGTGTTAGTGTTGAAAACCCACTTTTTGCACTTGTGTTAGTGTTGAAAATCCACTTTTCGCATTTGTGTTGGTGCAGGAAACCACTTTTGCACTTGGATTAGTGTGGAAAAACCACTTTTTGCAACTGTGATAGTGTTGAAAAACCACTTTTCGCACTTGTGTTAGTGTTGAAAAACCACATTTCGCACTTGTGTTAGTGAAGGAAACCACTTTTTGCACTTGTGATGGTGTTGAAAAACCACTTTTCGCACTTGTGTTGGTGCAGGAAACCACTTTTGCACTTGTATTAGTGTGGAAAAAACACTTTTTGCACATGTGATAGTGTTGAAAAACCACTTTTCGCACTTGTGTTAGTGTTGAAAAACCACTTTTCGCACTTGTGTTGGTGCAGGAAACCACTTTTGCACTTGTGTTAGTGTTGAAAAACCACTTTTCGCACTTGTGTTAGTGTTGAAAAACCACTTTTCGCACTTGTGTTGGTGCAGGAAACCACTTTTGCACTTGTATTAGTGTGGAAAAAACACTTTTTGCACTTGTGATAGTGTTGAAAAACCACTTTTTGCACTTGTGTTAGTGTTGAAAAACCACTTTTCGCACTTGTGTTGGTGCAGGAAACCACTTTTGCACTTGTATTAGTGTGGAAAAACCACTTTTCGCACTTGTGTTAGTGTGGAAAAACCACTTTTCGCACTTGTGTTAGTGTTGAAAAACCACTTTTTGCACTTGTGTTAGTGTTGAAAAACCACTTTTCGCACTTGTGTTGGTGCAGGAAACCACTTTTGCACTTGTATTAGTGTGAAAAAAACACTTTTTGCACTTGTGATAGTGTTGAAAAACCACTTTTCGCACTTGTGTTAGTGTTGAAAAACCACTTTTCGCACTTGTGTTGGTGCAGGAAACCACTTTTGCACTTGTATTAGTGTGGAAAAAACACTTTTTGCACTTGTGATAGTGTTGAAAAACCACTTTTCGCACTTGTGTTTGTGTTGAAAAACCACTTTTCGCACTTGTGTTGGTGCAGGAAACCACTTTTGCACTTGTATTAGTGTGGAAAAAACACTTTTTGCACTTGTGATAGTGTTGAAAAACCACTTTTCGCACTTGTGTTAGTGTTGAAAAACCACTTTTCGCACTTGTGTTGGTGCAGGAAACCACTTTTGCACTTGTATTAGTGTGGAAAAACCACTTTTTGCACCTGTGATAGTGTTGAAAAACCACTTTTCGCACTTGTGTTAGTGTTGAAAAACCACATTTCGCACTTGTGTTAGTGAAGGAAACCACTTTTTGCACTTGTGATAGTGTTGAAAAACCACTTTTCGCACTTGTGTTGGTGCAGGAAACCACTTTTGCACTTGTATTAGTGTGGAAAAAACACTTTTTGCACTTGTGATAGTGTTGAAAAACCACTTTTCGCACTTGTGTTAGTGTTGAAAAACCACTTTTCGCACTTGTGTTAGTGTTGAAAAACCAATTTTCGCACTTGTGTTGGTGCAGGAAACCACTTTTGCACTGGTATTCGTGTGGAAAAAACACTTTTTGCACATGTGATAGTGTTGAAAAAGCACTTTTCGCACTTGTGTTAGTGTTGAAAAACCACTTTTTGCACTTGTGTTGGTGCAGGAAACCACTTTTGCACTTGTGTTAGTGTTGAAAAACCACTTTTTGCACTTGTGTTAGTGTTGAAAAACCACTTTTCGCACTTGTGTTGGTGCAGGAAACCACTTTTGCACTTGTATTAGTGTGGAAAAAACACTTTTTGCACTTGTGATATTGTTGAAAAACCACTTTTCGCACTTGTGTTAGTGTTGAAAAACCAGTTTTCGCACTTGTGTTGGTGCAGGAAACCACTTTTGCATTTGTATTAGTGTGGAAAAACCACTTTTCGCACTTGTGTTAGTGTTGAAAAACCACTTTTCGCACTTGTGTTAGTGTTGAAAACCCACTTTTCGCACTTGTGTTTGTGTTGAAAATCCACTTTTCGCACTTGTGTTGGTGCAGGAAACCACTTTTGCACTTGTATTAGTGTTGAAAAACCACTTTTCGCACTTGTGTTAGTGTTGAAAAACCACTTTTCGCACTTGTGTTAGTGTTGAAAAACCACTTTTCGCACTTGTGTTGGTGCAGGAAACCACTTTTGCACTTGTATTAGTGTGGAAAAACCACTTTTCGCACTTGTGTTAGTGTTGAAAACCCACTTTTCGCACTTGTGTTAGTGTTGAAAATCCACTTTTCGCACTTGTGTTGGTGCAGGAAACCACTTTTGCACTTGTATTAGTGTGGAAAAACCACTTTTCGCACTTGTGTTAGTGTTGAAAAACCACTTTTCGCACTTGTGTTAGTGTTGAAAAACCACTTTTCGCACTTGTGTTGGTGCAGGAAACCACTTTTGCACTTGTATTAGTGTGGAAAAAAACACTTTTTGCACTTGTGATAGTGTTGAAAAACCACTTTTCGCACTTGTGTTAGTGTTGAAAAACCACTTTTCTCACTTGTGTTGGTGCAGGAAACCACTTTTGCACTTGTATTAGTGTGGAAAAAACACTTTTTGCACTTGTGATAGTGTTGAAAAACCACTTTTCGCACTTGTGTTAGTGTTGAAAAACCACTTTTCGCACTTGTGTTGGTGCAGGAAACCACTTTTGCACTTGTATTAGTGTGGAAAAACCACTTTTTGCACCTGTGATAGTGTTGAAAAACCACTTTTCGCACTTGTGTTAGTGTTGAAAAACCACTATTCGCACTTGTGTTGGTGCAGGAAAACCACTTTTGCACTTGTATTAGTGTGGAAAAACCACTTTTTGCACCTGTGATAGTGTTGAAAAACCATTTTTCGCACATGTTAGTGTTGAAAAACCACTTTTCGCACTTGTGTTAGTGAAGGAAACCACATTTTGCACTTGTGATAGTGTTGAAAAACCACTTTTCGCACTTGTGTTGGTGTAGGAAACCACTTTTGCACTTGTATTAGTGTGGAAAAAAACACTTTTTGCACTTGTGATAGTGTTGAAAAACCACTTTTCGCACTTGTTTTAGTCTTGAAAAACCACTTTTCGCACTTGTGTTAGTGTTGAAAAACCACTTTTCGCACTTGTGTTGGTGCAGGAAACCACTTTTGCACTTGTATTAGTGTGGAAAAAACACTTTTTGCACTTTTGATAGTGTTGAAAACCCACTTTTCGCACTTGTGTTCGTGTTGAAAACCCACTTTTCGCACTTGTGTTTGTGTTGAAAATCCACTTTTCGCACTTGTGTTGGGGCAGGAAACCACTTTTGCACGTGTATTAGTGTGGAAAAACCACTTTTTGCACCTGTGATAGTGTTGAAAAACCACTTTTCGCACTTGTGTTAGTGTTGAAAAACCACATTTCGCACTTGTGTTAGTGAAGGAAACCACTTTTTGCACTTGTGATAGTGTTGAAAAACCACTTTTCGCACTTGTGTTGGTGCAGGAAACCACTTTTGCACTTGTATTAGTGTGGAAAAAAAACACTTTTTGCACATGTGATAGTGTGAAAAACCACTTTTCGCACTTGTGTTAGTGTTGAAAAACCACTTTTCGCACTTGTGTTGGTGCAGGAAACCACTTTTGCACTTGTGTTAGTGTTGAAAAACCACTTTTCGCACTTGCGTTAGTGTTGAAAAACCACTTTTCGCACTTGTGTTGGTGCAGGAAACCACTTTTGCACTTGTATTAGTGTGGAAAAAACACTTTTTGCACTTGTGATAGTGTTGAAAAACCACTTTTTGCACTTGTGTTAGTGTTGAAAAAACACTTTTCGCACTTGTGTTGGTGCAGGAAACCACTTTTGCACTTGTATTAGTGTGGAAAAACCACTTTTCGCACTTGTGTTAGTGTTGAAAAACCACTTTTTGCACTTGTGTTAGTGTTGAAAAACCACTTTTCGTACTTGTGTTGATGCAGGAAACCACTTTTGCACTTGTATTAGTGTGGAAAAAACACTTTTTGCACTTGTGATAGTGTTGAAAAACCACTTTTCGCACTTGTGTTAGTGTTGAAAAACCACTTTTCGCACTTGTGTTGGTGCAGGAAACCACTTTTGCACTTGTATTAGTGTGGAAAAAACACTTTTTGCACTTGTGATAGTGTTGAAAAACCACTTTTCGCACTTGTGTTTGTGTTGAAAAACCACTTTTCGCACTTGTGTTGGTGCAGGAAACCACTTTTGCACTTGTATTAGTGTGGAAAAAACACTTTTTGCACTTGTGATAGTGTTGAAAAACCACTTTTCGCACTTGTGTTAGTGTTGAAAAACCACTTTTCGCACTTGTGTTGGTGCAGGAAACCACTTTTGCACTTGTATTAGTGTGGCAAAACCACTTTTTGCACCTGTGATAGTGTTGAAAAACCACTTTTCGCACTTGTGTTAGTGTTGAAAAACCACATTTCGCACTTGTGTTAGTGAAGGAAACCACTTTTTGCACTTGTGATAGTGTTGAAAAACCACTTTTCGCACTTGTGTTGGTGCAGGAAACCACTTTTGCACTTGTATTAGTGTGGAAAAAACACTTTTTGCACTTGTGATAGTGTTGAAAAACCACTTTTCGCACTTGTGTTAGTGTTGAAAAACCACTTTTCGCATTTGTGTTAGTGTTGAAAAACCAATTTTCGCACTTGTGTTGGTGCAAGAAACCACTTTTGCACTTGTATTAGTGTGGAAAAACCACTTTTCGCACTTGTGTTAGTGTTGAAAAACCACTTTTCGCACTTGTGTTAGTGTTGAAAACCCACTTTTCGCACTTGTGTTTGTGTTGAAAATCTACTTTTCGCACTTGTGTTGGTGCAGGAAACCACTTTTGCACTTGTATTAGTGTGGAAAACCACTTTTCGCACTTGTGTTAGTGTTGAAAAACCACTTTTCGCACTTGTGTTAGTGTTGAAAAACCACTTTTCTCACTTGTGTTGGTGCAGGAAACCACTTTTGCACTTGTATTAGTGTGGATAAAACACATTTTGCACTTGTGATAGTGTTGAAAAACCACTTTTCGCACTTGTGTTAGTGTTGAAAAACCACTTTTCGCACTTGTGTTGGTGCAGGAAACCACTTTTGCACTTGTATTAGTGTGGAAAAACCACTTTTTGCACCTGTGATAGTGTTGAAAAACCACTTTTCGCACTTGTGTTAGTGTTGAAAAACCACATTTCGCACTTGTGTTAGTGAAGGAAACCACTTTTTGCACTTGTGATAGTGTTGAAAAACCACTTTTCGCACTTGTGTTGGTGCAGGAAACCACTTTTGCACTTGTATTAGTGTGGAAAAAACACTTTTTGCACATGTGATAGTGTTGAAAAACCACTTTTCGCACTTGTGTTAGTGTTGAAAAACCACTTTTCGCACTTGTGTTGGTGCAGGAAACCACTTTTGCACTTGTGTTAGTGTTGAAAAAACACTTTTCGCACTTGCGTTAGTGTTGAAAAACCACTTTTCGCACTTGTGTGGTGCAGGAAACCACTTTTGCACTTGTATTAGTGTGGAAAAAACACTTTTTTGCACTTGTGATAGTGTTGAAAAACCACTTTTTGCACTTGTGTTAGTGTTGAAAAACCACTTTTCGCACTTGTGTTGGTGCAGGAAACCACTTTTGCACTTGCATTAGTGTGGAAAAACCACTTTTCGCACTTGTGTTAGTGTTGAAAAACCACTTTTTGCACTTGTGTTAGTGTTGAAAAACCACTTTTCGTACTTGTGTTGATGCAGGAAACCACTTTTGCACTTGTATTAGTGTGGAAAAAACACTTTTTGCACTTGTGATAGTGTTGAAAAACCACTTTTCGCACTTGTGTTAGTGTTGAAAAACCACTTTTCGCACTTGTGTTGGTGCAGGAAACCACTTTTGCACTTGTATTAGTGTGAAAAAACACTTTTTGCACTTGTGATAGTGTTGAAAAACCACTTTTCGCACTTGTGTTTGTGCTGAAAAACCACCTTTCGCACTTGTGTTGGTGCAGGAAACCACTTTTGCACTTGTATTAGTGTGGAAAAAAACACTTTTTGCACTTGTGATAGTGTTGAAAAACCACTTTTCGCACTTGTGTTAGTGTTGAAAAAACACTTTTCGCACTTGTGTTGGTGCAGGAAACCACTTTTGCACTTGTATTAGTGTGGCAAAACCACTTTTTGCACCTGTGATAGTGTTGAAAAACCACTTTTCGCACTTGTGTTAGTGTTGAAAAACCACATTTCGCACTTGTGTTAGTGAAGGAAACCACTTTTTGCACTTGTGATAGTGTTGAAAAACCACTTTTCGCACTTGTGTTGGTGCAGGAAACCACTTTTGCACTTGTATTAGTGTGGAAAAAACACTTTTTGCACTTGTGATAGTGTTGAAAAACCACTTTTCGCACTTGTGTTAGTGTTGAAAAAACCACTTTTCGCACTTGTGTTAGTGTTGAAAAACCAATTTTCGCACTTGTGTTGGTGCAGGAAACCACTTTTGCACTGGTATTAGTGTGGAAAAAACACTTTTTGCACATGTGATAGTGTTGAAAAACCACTTTTCGCACTTGTGTTAGTGTTGAAAAACCACTTTTTGCACTTGTGTTGGTGCAGGAAACCACTTTTGCACTTGTGTTAGTGTTGAAAAAACCACTTTTCGCACTTGTTTTAGTGTTGAAAACCCACTTTTCGCACTTGTGTTTGTGTTGAAAATCCACTTTTCGCACTTGTGTTGGTGCAGGAAACCACTTTTGCACTTGTATTAGTGTGGAAAAACCACTTTTCGCACTTGTGTTAGTGTTGAAAAACCACTTTTCGCACTTGTGTTAGTGTTGAAAAACCACTTTTTGCACTTGTGTTGGTGCAGGAAACCACTTTTGCACTTGTGTTAGTGTTGAAAAACCACTTTTCGCACTTGTGTTAGTATTGAAAACCCACTTTTCGCACTTGTGTTTGTGTTGAAAATCCACTTTTCACACTTGTGTTGGTGCAGGAAACCACTTTTGCACTTGTATTAGTGTGGAAAAACCACTTTTCCGCACTTGTGTTAGTGTTGAAAAACACTTTTCGCACTTGTGTTAGTGTTGAAAAACCACTTTTCGCACTTGTGTTGGTGCAGGAAACCACTTTTGCACTTGTATTAGTGTGGCAAAACCACTTTTCGCACTTGTGTTAGTGTTGAAAACCCACTTTTCGCACTTGTGTTAGTGTTGAAAATCCACTTTTCGCACTTGTGTTGGTGCAGGAAACCACTTTTGCACTTGTATTAGTGTGGAAAAACCACTTTTCGCACTTGTGTTAGTGTTGAAAAACCACTTTTCGCACTTGTGTTAGTGTTGAAAAACCACTTTTCTCACTTGTGTTGGTGCAGGAAACCACTTTTGCACTTGTATTAGTGTGGAAAAAACACATTTTGCACTTGTGATAGTGTTGAAAAACCACTTTTCGCACTTGTGTTAGTGTTGAAAAACCACTTTTCACACTTGTGTTGGTGCAGGAAACCACTTTTGCACTTGTATTAGTGTGGAAAAACCACTTTTTGCACCTGTGATAGTGTTGAAAAACCACTTTTCGCACTTGTGTTAGTGTTGAAAAACCACTATTTGCACTTGTGTTGGTGCAGGAAACCACTTTTGCACTTGTATTAGTGTGGAAAAACCACTTTTTGCACCTGTGATAGTGTTGAAAAACCACTTTTCGCACATGTGTTAGTGTTGAAAAACCACTTTTCGCACTTGTGTTAGTGAAGGAAACCACTTTTTGCACTTGTGATAGTGTTGAAAAACCACTTTTCGCACTTGTGTTGGTGTAGGAAACCACTTTTGCACTTGTATTAGTGTGGAAAAAACACTTTTTGCACTTGTGATAGTGTTGAAAAACCACTTTTCGCACTTGTGTTAGTGTTGAAAAACCACTTTTCGCACTTGTGTTGGTGCAGGAAACCACTTTTGCACTTGTATTAGTGTGGAAAAAACACTTTTTGCACTTTTGATAGTGTTGAAAACCCACTTTTCGCACTTGTGTTCGTGTTGAAAACCCACTTTTCGCACTTGTGTTTGTGTTGAAAATCCACTTTTCGCACTTGTGTTGGTGCAGGAAACCACTTTTGCACTTGTATTAGTGTGGAAAAACCACTTTTCGCACTTGTGTTAGTGTTGAAAAACCACTTTTTGCACTTGTGATAGTGTTGAAAAACCACTTTTCGCACTTGTGTTGGTGCAGGAAACCACTTTTGCACTTGTATTAGTGTGGAAAAACCACTTTTCGCACTTGTGTTAGTGTTGAAAAACCCAATTTTCGCACTTGTGTTAGTGTTGAAAATCCACTTTTCGCACTTGTGTTGGTGCAGGAAACCACTTTTGCACTTGTATTAGTGTGGAAAAACCACTTTTCGCACTTGTGTTAGTGCGGAAAAACCACTTTTCGCACTTGTGTTAGTGTTGAAAAACCACTTTTCGCACTTGTGTTGGTGCAGGAAACCACTTTTGCACTTGTATTAGTGTGGAAAAAACCCTTTTTGCACTTGTGATAGTGTTGAAAAACCACTTTTCGCAACTTGTGTTAGTGTTGAAAAACCACTTTTCGCACTTGTGTTAGTGTTGAAAAACCACTTTTCGCACTTGTGTTAGT
>NW_027619364.1:5000-7500 GCF_964187855.1 Myxine glutinosa
ATGAAACTTACACACAGGCCACGATATATCTTTTTAAATAGTGTATTTCCTTATTCTATGTAGGCTAAATATGTGTTTCCCACTAGATTGACTTTGCATTGTATCAAACAAAATAAGCGTAGGCCCTTTCAATTTCCCCAAACATCTCCGCTCTCCAAAGTTCCTTTCAAAAGGGGTGCGAGTGGTGTTCAATCCCGCAAGCCGCCATTGCCCATGTGCTCATCTCGGAGAAGAGGGGGGTAGGAGCCGCCAACTCACAGGCGTGGCACGTCGCCATGAGCAAAGGAGGAATCGGACAGCCCTAACAGCCAACCAGCACCGCGGTTAGCGACCCGGTAGGCGTGCCCTTGCAGCCGGCGGCTTGATTCCGCCCCGAGTGATAAAAGCGACTGGAAGGGACTGCTTCACCAGATGAGAGATGAGCGAAGAGGTGACATACGAAAAGGAGCTGTGAGCTGAGCTGTGAGCGGTGAGAGGCGAGACGCTCCAAGCCAAAGAGGAGAGGAAACCAGCTTTGGAGAGACGCGCTGAGAGGAGGGAGACGGCTCCACCAGAAGGAGAGGAGCAGGTGTGACCGAGCCAGCGCGTGACGTCTACAGTATCGGCAGCGGATACGCGACGGAGGGTTTTCCCGCCAAAACCGCGAGGAATTGAGAGCTGCTGCCTCCGACCCTGCCTCCCTCTCCAGCAATCCACCTCAAGCCCTACCTGCCTGCAATATCCCCCGTGTAAGTGTGAACGTCGTCTGTCCTACTCGTTGTCTTGGGGTTAAGTAAAATGAATAGTTTAAGCTAACGATGCACTGTGTGACTGCTTCTTCCATCCATTGCTGTAAATAATTTTGGTCGCTCTTTCTTTTTGCTTGTGTGTGTATAATAAATCTGTTCTTCCTCCGTACTCTGTCTTCTTCTCTTTTCCTTCTCTTTCGGTCGCTTTAGAGGTTTCCCGATTGAATATCTGCAGTGCGATCTGGTCAACGTCGGGTGGAATCGGGTTCTAATCGGGGAGTAACTGTTCGGACGCGGTAATACCATCCGCTCGGCCCATCATAACATCTAAACCGCGTCTGTAACAATTGGTTGTCAGGAGTTGGGATTCGGACCTGGGACTAAATTTGTTAGGCCCAAATTTTGGAACACCAATTGTACTATTAGAGTAACAATTGGTGTCGAGGAGTGAGATCGGACCCGAAGCGCGCTTAACGCGCTGAAAATTACAAGCTGCCGAAATTTATTTTGTTTTATAAAACCCGAATTTTGAGATCGCGCCATGGACAATCAAGGCGATCGGATGTCGGAGGGGGAGATAGACGGGTTAGGGGTAACCCAGGACTTAGGGGAAGAAAGGGAGGAGGAGAGCAATGAGGAGGCGGTTGAGGGGGTATCAGACGCACAAAATGATAAAGGTGGGCGCGATTCGGAAAATTTTAAGTCCGCTTACCGCTTATCCGCTCCGCCAGCCCATGTAGTCCGATTCGCTTATCCGCTTCAGCGGCCGAAAATCTTAGTCCGCTTACCGCTTATCCGCTTATCCGCTTCGATTCGATTTTTCTAAAGCGCTTCGACGTTTTTAAAGCGATTTTTGACGTTTCTAAAGGGAATTTAATGCTTTTTAAGCCTAAATAGCCATTTCTAACTACTACAAAGACAAACAAAGCTTTTAAGATCAAAAATATACATTTTTATTTAAATAAACTTTATTCAAAATTTATTGAAATAAAGTTTTCCACTCGACTCTACTCTACTCTACAGTTAATTTAAATATAATTTTAATATATGCAAGTTACATTAAAGAAAAATCAATTTGCCCATCCTTTCTTTGACAAGAGAGTCTACTAGTCAACAGACTAGCAGTCTGTTGACTAGTCCTCGTCTTCCTCCTCCACCTCGTGGGCCTTCTTGAGGATTTGGAGGTTGCCCTTCATGAAGACGAGGGCCTCGAAGTTCGGTGCAGCCAGGGCCGACCTCTTAGGCCTGAGGATGTCCGACCCGTAGCTGAACACGCGCTCGACCGAGGCAGAGCTCGGGAGCGGCGTGTTATGCCTGAGAAATAGAGTTACCCAAGCATCACGGAACTCGCAAACTACTCGCAAAATACTGTTTTAAAACAAAGTTTATTTTCATTTTTCACTTACAGTTAATATTAAAAGTTTTAAAACTTAAAATGAATTGTTTTAGCAAAATATAATGTGTATTAGGTGACGTCAGAAATCTCAGATTTCTCTCCATCTCAGAAATCTCAGATCGCGAAGTATTAGTCAGAAATCTCTCCATCTTGACGTTATTGCCGCTCTCGCGTCCAATAAAATATTCAGTTTTCACTTATTATTCACTTAAATAAATATTCACAATTCTAGAGTAACGGCTCAGGCTAACAGCTGATTTGGCGAATCGCGATGCGCTTTAATTTTTCGGTAGTCCGCTTACGCTTATCCGCTTCGGTTTCCGGGGGTTGTTCCGATTCGCTTATCCGCTTCGAAAACGTTAGTCCGCTGCAGCGG
>NW_027619364.1:12500-35000 GCF_964187855.1 Myxine glutinosa
ACTTGAGGAGACGCACCGAGAAATAAAAGAGGTTAAACAAAAATTAGAGGAAGTGGAAGAAGAGGCGAGTGAAATTAAAAAGAGACGGACAGAAACTAAGAGAGAAATCCAGGAGGAGGTAATGGAATTGGTACAAGGTCGGTGCTCAACTCATGATGTGCTGCTCACTAACCAAATAAAGAGTTTGCAGGTGGCAAAAGAGGTGTGGAGAGGAGGTGCCAAGGTGAGTGGCGATATAATCGGAAATGTACATGATGTGAGGAAAGCTTCAGTCGGCTTGGGGATTGGTTTGGATCCGGGTGTTCGTGAAAGGCCGTTGGTGAAGTGTGTGACAGGTCAGGTGTGCGAAAAAAGAGGTGTGCAAGAATGTCCGACTATGGGGTGTGTGAGGAAAAAGTGCACGCCGAGGAGTGAGTGTGCCGTCAAGAGTGAGTTGGTCGAAGCGCGTGTGCGAGGGGGTACATGGAAGCGCGGTGTGGTAAGTGTTACGGAGGAAGTAACGAGAGAGTGTACACCTGTGGTGAGTGTTACAGAGGAAGTAACGAGAGAGTGTACACCTGTGGTGAGTGTTACAGAGGA
The DNA here is from genome assembly GCF_964187855.1 of Myxine glutinosa. Lineage (NCBI taxonomy): Eukaryota > Metazoa > Chordata > Myxini > Myxiniformes > Myxinidae > Myxine > Myxine glutinosa. Next base: position 13,080 of record NW_027619364.1, read on the forward strand.
TGTAACGAGAAAGTGTACGCCTGTGGTGAGTGTTACAGAGGATGTAACGAGAAAGTGTACGCCTGTGGTGAGTGTTACAGAGGATGTAACGGGAGAGTGTGTGCAAGAGTGTGCGCGAGAAAGGTGTGTAACGGATGGGTGCATGAGGAAAGAGTGTGCTGTCGAGAGTAAGGGTGAGTGCGCTGTCAAGAATGGAGGTGAGAGTAGTGAGAGTGGCACGGAGCGTGAGTTGGTTGTGACAGGTGAGCGAGGATGTACACCTGGAATGGAAGGATGCACACCTTGAATGGTAGAGCGTGTGTGGGAATGCACGCTGGAATTGGTAGTGAGGCACGTGATTGGGTGTGCGGGGGAGAGCACACCTGTGATTGTCACAGAGGAGGTGACCGAGGAAGGGGCGCGAAGAGGTGTGTTGGTGAGGTGTGCGAGCGACGAATGTGTGCCAAGGTGTTCGGTGGTCAGGTGTGTGACCAAGTCGGTGAGCGGAATGAGTGTACTGAGGTGTGTAAGGAAAGGTACGAGGAGCATGGGAACAGCTGGAGGTATGAGCAGGAAAGGGGTAGCGTATGCGTGTAAGAATCCAGGTGAGGCATCGACGGTAACCAGGTTAGAGGTTAGAACGACTTATAGCCGAATCGAGCCCTCGGTGCGCGTCAGGCAGCTTTGCGTGCCGCGAGGACCAGCGGGGATCCGAACCACGGCGGTTTCGAAAGAACCGCCGTACGCGATCCACGCTGGGCCTCGCTTGGAACGGCCGCGTCCGTGCTCCACTGGGCGGAGCTGGCAGCTCAATAGGAAGGGTCGTCATGGCGACCACTTTTTGTTGAGACGTGCCGGCAGGTCGAGATCGGGCAATTGGATGGCCCCACGCCGAGGTGGTGCGTGGGATCTCGGCCCGGGTAAGCCCCCGTCCCTGCCCCGATTGCGGGACGTATCCAGCCGCTGGCACAAAACAACCCGCGTTCATTGCTCGGCTGTACGAAGCCGGGCTGTAGACGTGAATTGGCGCACCGAGAGGATCTAATAAGTAGACGGGTGATGAGGTTAGTGTTTTGGACCCAAAATTAGAAAAAAGCAAAATTTGATGATTGGTACGGTGATTGGCAGATTGGCAAAATTTTTGATTGGCTGAAATTTGGTGGGCCAAATTGATAGTGGGACCTCCCCGATGTGGTGGGATGGCAAATCCACCATCCCTCACAGGGAGGGGGGCAAAGGAGCACTAGATTATGGGGTTGATGGCAGTGAAAACTAGCCCGGGTGGGTTCGGATATATCGTGTGTAGGGATCTAGCGAAGATGACATTAGGTAACGTTAAGGTTTAGTTAGTGACTGATACCTGTAGTGGGGACGCAGGTAGTTTAGTGTGGATGATAATGACGTGGGAGCGCAATAGTTTAAAGGGACGACTGGGAAGCGCAAGTTTCAGAGGGGAGTAGTTAGATGAGATGATGCCGTGTGTGTGAGGATTGAACAGGTGTGATTGCACAGGTGTGCAACTGAACAGGTGTGTGGAGCAGTGTATGAGTGAGTGATGGTGATGTGTGTTGTGTTGACCAACTGGTCCAGGAAGAGGAGGAGGGTGCAGGTGGCACCAGGTATGATTGCACAGGTGTGCAACGACAGGTGAATGGAGGACAGGTGTATGGAATAAATGGTATGGAGTATTGGAATGGATGGTCGTGGAGTGAGTATGGTGGAAATTGTGGAGTGGAGTGGACGGTGCGAAGGTGTGAATGGGGGAAGAGTGGACCCCCATCACGGATACCCGGGGCGGGTAGAGTAAGTGTTAGGTAGAGGGTATAGGTAAATTGTGGTTGGATATTGGCATCTGTGGTGCGGGTGAAAGAATGGTCTTTGGATGGGTGCATTAGTGTTGTGGAAATGGCTGGGCGTGTAGCCTGTTAGTGTGTGTAGTTGGTTTGGGCACTCCACCACTGTGAGGATGTCGGCCAGGTGAGGCCGCAGGTGGGCTCTGGGAGCCGGTAGTAGTTGTTGTGGATGGGGCCCGAGGATCCGGAGGACGGACCCGGGTAGCCCAGTGCCAGAGGGCACTGAGTGGGGTGACAGAGCCAGGAGGGGCTTTCCCCAGTTAGTTAGGTTAGGGTGAGGAGCTAGGTAAGCTCGGGTGGCAACTGCAGTGGTGGAGGTGTGCAGGTGGGTAGACCTGCTGGGAGAGCTACACGTCACAGCCCAGAAATTGTGCAAGGGCACCGGGAGATGAATCGGGGGAGTGAGACCCCAAATTGAGAAGCACCACAGTTTGGTCAATGGGAATTGGTTTTTAGAACCCATAGTGTAAGTTGGCCAATGGATTGGCAGGGAAAGACCCCGGGTAGTGTAAAGTGTGTTTATGTCATTTAGAAAGTAGTTAGGATGAAGTCTCCTCGCACCATCCGCATCCACTCACCTGAGGTGACAGGTACTCCACACCATGCCATGGTTTGATTATTTTTTATGATGCAAATGTTTGGATTGTGAGACGCATCATGACGTGGGTGTGACATTGTGCTTTGATGTTCCATCTCTTCCTCCTTATGAGGATTGATGATGAATTTGGTGATGGCAAATTTTGAAGTAGAGGGATTGTGGAGACGAATTTGGTATAGGAGAAATATGGGGAAGACGTGACAGTAGTGACGAATTTGTAAATGGGTAGATTTTGTAAATATGGGGTAAGGGCAAGGGTAGTGTAGGTGACAGGGGGGTGACGTACGGTAGGGACGAGCTTTCTCACTTCGCCCTCCGTAAGCATTTCGCCTTGCATTGCCTTATTGATGTGTACCCTTGTGACCTTACCCCTCGCTCAATTGTCCCTCTTTTGTCTCCCACATGACCTGTGCGCTATGGGGCGCCGAGGGGAGCGTGCGTGAGTCGGCCATTGTGCGCCCGGAACTCTCAGAACCAGCTGTCTGCATCGATGCACATTATGGACCACATGCCTGTGGCCGAGCACCACTGATGGACCCCATGGGTTGGGGCATGGCCCCTCTGCTGGAACCGGCCATGAGGGCCCGAAATCTTGCTGGCGGACCTTGGCCACAGGGCACCGATGCCCCACAGGTGAACCACACGTAGTCGGCCCTGTGGGCCATAAATAAAGAAAATAAAAAGGACACATTGGGCACACTTTATTGCAAATAGGCCGCCAGTAAGAAAAGGAAAGATTGACAACATCTGGAAGACCAAATAATAATAACCAGCAGAGGGAGCCGAAGAGCAAGAGAACACCTGCAGGGTTAGGGGTTGTTGATTTTATTTTTATTGAACATTGTTGAACTGTGGTGACTGCACCGATTGGTGCTTGAGGGTGTGTTGGTGCGTTATAGGTGTTTTCATGGTGCATTGATGCAGAGCAGACTGTCTCCCCCCCAGAAAGAACAATCACAGTTCCTGGGTTAGTTTTGTAAATAAAAATAGCGTCATTGTAAATAATGCTCCCCACCGTCAGTGTATAGTTTGAAGACCATTCCGCAATTCGGTTAACTGTGGGCGTAAGTCTGTTAGGCAGGGTGCAATGGAGCAGCGGGACACATTTATTTATGTTTTAAAACTGTCGCACTCAGGGTCAGGTTAAAAGTAGAGGGAACTACACCTACGTGTCACACTAAATAAAAGTTGTAGGCCGGGTCGTGCCTAAGAGGAGGAGGGTGCAGTGTTGCGGATATGAGAACTGTGTATATTTTTTTGATTGTGTGCTTTATTATTATTATCCTTATTGTTTATTCTGCGCCCCCTGCCTCCGGAGCTGTGTAAAGGTGAAAGGGCATCCCATAATTAGTCCACAAGCATACACGTCAGCCAAATAATAGAATACCCCGGTTGATAGTTATCTCTTATTCTGTGTTTTAGGGTAAGGCTGTGTCTCCCATTAATTGAAGTACTCCATTGCACCAGTGAAAGAGAATAGATCCCCTTTCATTCCCATCCCCAAAAATCTCCATTTCCTTTCACATCCCCTTTCGTCATTGCCAAGCCTCGATTCCCAATTACCTCCCCTCCAAAACCGCCATTGAACCTGTGCTCGGGTCGGAGAAGAAAGGCGTGCCCGCCCGTCGTCATCAAGGGCGGAGCCAGAGGGTCGCGCGACCAACCAGCGCCGAGGTGAGCACCCCGATGGGCGTGTCCTGAAGGCCGGCGGCTTAATCGCCGGAGGCGCTATAAAAGGCGCGCACGCGAGTTGGTCGGGAGTGAGTCGTCAGAGTCAGTCAGTGGAGTCGGTGGTCAGTTGGTTGCGTTGGTTGCGGTGAGGAGTCGGTGGTGGTGGTCAGTGGTTGCGGTGAGGAGTCGGTGGTAAAGAGTGAGTGGACCAAGAAAGAGTTGAGGGTTGGACCAGACGAGTCGGACAAGGCCTGGCAAAGCACGCGACGTCCACAGCAGCCACAACAGCAGCTTGGGCGCTCATAACGGCGGTTTGGAGCAGGGCCGTGAAGGAACGGCGGCTGCTAAACATGCCGGTTGTGCTGCAGGACCCCCTTGGACCTTCCTCTCCCTCCAGCCATCCACCTCCTGCCTTTCCACCCTTCTTGTGTACGTGAGTTTGTTTTGTTTGTTCTGTCCCTGGGTTAATTAAGTCTGTATAAGCTAGTATTTGCACTGTGTCACCTGCGTCTGATGTGTTGTAAATAAACTTGATTGCTCCTTTTTGCTTATATGTGTAAATAATAAATCCAATTACTCTTCTGTACGTCTTCTTCCTCTTTGCATTCGGTCGCTTTAGAGTTTTCCAGATTGAGCAGCTGCGGTGCGATACGGCCAACGTTTGGGTTGAATCGGGTTTTAGTCGGGGAATAACTGTTCGGTCGCGGAGCCTTCGCTCGGCCCATCATAACATCTAAACCGCGATCAGTAACAATATATATATATATATATACATACAGTATATATATATATACATACAGTATATATATATATATATATATATATATATACATACAGTATATATATATATATATATGTATATATATATATATATATATATATATATATATATATATACAGTATATATATGTGGGGCTTTGATGTCCCCCTCGCCCCCCTGTGTTTTCAATGTTTACCAATTACCAAGTATAAACAAATATATGTTCTGTTTTTTATTGATTTCTGTATACTCATAATACTTTCATGTTCTTTGGAAACCTGTTATCCTAGTATTAGGCTAAAGATGTTGCTCAATTACCAAAAATAATTAATTTGTATGTGTTGCTTTGTAAACCTTATCCATTATATTTCCTGTTAAAGAATTAAGTTACTGTGATGGCATGTTCTCTTACTGTCGAAATATTCCTTTGGAAACTTGTTATAAAAAGTTATATGCTTTGTTAATCCAGACCCTGATGACATAATCCCTCTGTGAAGACCAACCTATCTTTTCCAGTCCCCGTTGAAACTGTTAGATCACTTTCATGTTTGACATTTTTTATGACCTGCTGAACTTTCCCCCCAAAAACCAGGACTCTGGAAAGTCAACATGTTGTTTGACCCATGAATGACCTTGGAGACTACTCTGTCTTTCCTTTGTCTCGAGAGCTAAAACCACACCCCAATATTCCCTTTATAAAATGAAAGCTTGACCGAATTATTTTAGAGCATCTTGTTGGAATCCTGGTCCTTGTGGGCCTCCGTTTTAAGCATTTTGCTTTCCACCAAGCTTGTGTGTTTGACGAATCAAATAAATATATCAGTTGTTCTTTCTCTCTGTCATGAGTCTTGAGTCCTAAATCAACGGATCCGTCATATATATACATACATACAGTATATATATATATATATACATACATACAGTATATATATATATATATACATACATACAGTATATATATATATATATACATACATACAGTATATATATATATATATATATATATATATATATATATATATATATATATATATATATACATGCATACAGGATATATATATATATACATACATATATATATATATATATATATATATATATATATATATATACATGCATACAGGATATATATATATATACATACATACAGGATATATATATATATACATACATACAGGATATATATATATATATACATACATACAGGATATATATATATATACATACATACAGGATATATATATATATACATACATACAGGATATATATATATATACATACATACAGGATATATATATATATACATACATACAGTATATATACATACATACAGTATATATATATACATACATACAGTATATATATATATATATACATACATACAGTATATATATATATATACATACATACAGTATATATATATATATACATACATACAGTATATATATATATATACATACATACAGTATATATATATATATACATACATACAGTATATATATATACATACATACAGTATATATATATACATACATACAGTATATATATATACATACATACAGTATATATATATATATACATACATACAGTATATATATATACATACATACAGTATATATATATACATATATACAGACAGTATATATATATATATACATACAGTATATATATATATATATATACATACAGTATATATATATATATATATATATATATATATACACATACAGTATATATATATATACATACATACAGTATATATATATATACATACATACAGTATATATATATATACATACATACAGTATATATATATATACATACATACAGTATATATATATATACATACATACAGTATATATATATATACATACATACAGTATATATATATATACATACATACAGTATATATATATATATACATACATACAGTATATATATATATATACATACATACAGTATATATATATATATACATACATACAGTATATATATATATATACATACATACAGTATATATATATATATACATACATACAGTATATATATATATATACATACATACAGTATATATATATATATACATACATACAGTATATATATATATATACATACATACAGTATATATATATATATACATACATACAGTATATATATATATATACATACATACAGTATATATATATATATATACATACATACAGTATATATATATATATACATACATACAGTATATATATATATACATACATACAGTATATATATATATACATACATACAGTATATATATATATATACATACATACAGTATATATATATATATACATACATACAGTATATATATATATATACATACATACAGTATATATATATATACATACATACAGTATATATATATATACATACAGTATATATATACATACATACAGTATATATATATATATATATACATACATACAGTATATATATATATATATATACATACATACAGTATATATATATATATACATACATACAGTATATATATATATATATACATACATACAGTATATATATATATATATACATACATACAGTATATATATATATATACATACATACAGTATATATATATATATACATACATACAGTATATATATATATATACATACATACAGTATATATATATATATACATACATACAGTATATATATATACATACATACAGTATATATATATACATACATACAGTATATATATATATATACATACATACAGTATATATATATACATACATACAGTATATATATATACATATATACAGACAGTATATATATATATATACATACAGTATATATATATATATATATACATACAGTATATATATATATATATACACATACAGTATATATATATATACATACATACAGTATATATATATATACATACATACAGTATATATATATATACATACATACAGTATATATATATATACATACATACAGTATATATATATATACATACATACAGTATATATATATATATACATACATACAGTATATATATATATATACATACATACAGTATATATATATATATATACATACATACAGTATATATATATATATATACATACATACAGTATATATATATATATACATACATACAGTATATATATATATATACATACATACAGTATATATATATATATACATACATACAGTATATATATATATACATACATACAGTATATATATATATACATACATACAGTATATATATATATACATACATACAGTATATATATATATATACATACATACAGTATATATATATATATACATACATACAGTATATATATATATATACATACATACAGTATATATATATATATACATACATACAGTATATATATATATATACATACATACAGTATATATATATATACATACATACAGTATATATATATATACATACATACAGTATATATATATATACATACATACAGTATATATATATATATACATACATACAGTATATATATATATACATACATACAGTATATATATATATACATACATACAGTATATATATATATACATACATACAGTATATATATATATACATACATACAGTATATATATATATACATACATACAGTATATATATATATACATACATACAGTATATATATATATATACATACATACAGTATATATATATATACATACATACAGTATATATATATATACATACATACAGTATATATATATATACATACATACAGTATATATATATATACATACATACAGTATATATATATATACATACATACAGTATATATATATATACATACATACAGTATATATATATATACATACATACAGTATATATATATATACATACATACAGTATATATATATACATACATACAGTATATATATATACATACATACAGTATATATATATACATACAGTATATATATATATACATACATACAGTATATATATATATACATACATACAGTATATATATATACATACATACAGTATATATATATATATATATATATATATATATATATATATATATATATATATATATATATATATTGTTACGGAATCCAACGTCGGCCTTCCCCACTTACCAAGGGGGGATTAGTCCCCTCGCTTATATGACTGACTGATGTGGTCCTGGGGGTATGACGCTACGGCCGGTCGACGCTGGGTAGGGTATTAGGCCTAAACCGTCCTAATACCGATTAAAATACCAGCGCTCCCCAACACACGAGAAAATACTCCCCCGCTCACGGTCGCAGCCTATGGATTAGTTGCGCCGAGCGAAGCGGCCTGCACCGTGAGCCGGTTACCAATGACTAGACCCGATTTATTCGTTGGCCGAATCGCGCCGCGTACATCCAATTGGGAAACCTCGAAAGCGACCGAATGTGGAGAAGAAGAAGCAGAAGAAGTACAGAGGAATAACAGGATTTATTAATTATTCACACAAGCCAAAGCAAAAAGAGCAGTCAAGGTTATATACAGGGAAATGGAAGGAGCAGGAGACACAGTGAAATCATTAGCTTACCTATTAACAGTCTTAATTAATAAACCCCAGGACAACGTGTACGACAGACGAACATTCACACTTACACGGGGAAATGCAGGCAGGAATGAATGGCTTGGAGATGGATGGCTTTGAGAGGCAAGGAAGGTTCAGCGGGGACTGGGCACGGTCGGGGCAGAAGGCACCGCCGTCAAAAAGCCGAGCCGCGGGAGTTCGGTTTCAAACTGCGCGGGCGAAGTTCCTTTCTCCGCACTGCTGCGTCGCGCGCTCCTTGCGTTGCCTCGGTCCGTATTTCCTGCAGCGCGGCACGTATCACAGCTGCTTGGACTCATCTGCTCATCTCCAGCGCATCTCTAGGTGGGCGTCGTGGTGCGGGTTATATAGGCCACGCCCTTCAACCTTCGCGAACCTACTCGATGGTTCTCCCCATGCCCTCTCAAAGCCCAAACCCCTCGTTCTGGGTTGGTCGGCAAGGGCTGGCTCACTCCTCCCCTCTATGACGAGGTGGAGACACGCCTTTCTTCTCCGAGCCGACCGCGTGTTCAATGGAGGCAAATGCAGTTGGTAATAAAGGCTTTGGGGGAATTTGAAAAGGGGGATCTATCTATTTGAATTCGGTGCAATGGAGTATTAATTAATGGAAGACAAAGCCTTAACCTAATACACAGAATAAGGAAATAACTACCTACAAGGAGGACATCTATGATTGGCTAATGTGGATGTTTATGAAATAACTAAAGGATGCCCTTTGACCTTTATACACAACAACTGGAGGAAGGAGGGTGATATTTTTACAACAATAAAAAAACACAATTCTCATTTCCACAACAATATCTATCTATAATTCCACTAATCTCTGTGTGTATGTATGTTTGTATGTTTGTATGTTTGTATGTTTGTATGTTTGTCTGTGACCGCTGTTTCTCGACAACTACTGGTCCGATATACTTGAAACTTGCCAGGTATATTGCTGGGGACCCGAGGATGTGCCTTTTCAAGGTTTTAAATTAATCGCAGAAGTAGTTACCGAGCTATGTCCAAAAAACGATTCAACCAATCAGAGAGCAGCGAGCTATCACGTGTGCCGAACGTGGCGAACAGACTCTGCCTCGGATGGCACATTTGAGAGCGTATTCATTTATTTCCCGTCGGCAAACTATGTTGGCGCTATGTTGGCATTAAACGATGTTTTAAAACTAATTAAAACTAATTTGCGATTCTTTCGCTTTGCGATGCGATTTGCGATTGCGTTAAACTCGCTCGGGTGTTAAACTATGTTTTAAAACTAATTAAAACTAATTTGCGATTCATTCACTTTCCTGCGCATTTGTGCACGCGATGGCGATTTCTTTACCAAACTCCGCAAGCGCCAAGCCGTTAGCTTTGGACCAAACCATTTCATGTAAATAGAGGGGGGGGATTGTCACCGTACTCGCAAGCCGTTCGCTTTGGACCAAACCATTTCATGTAAATAGAGGGGGGGGATTGTCACCGTACTCGCAAGCCGTTCGCTTTGGACCAAACCATTTCATGTAAATAGAGGGGGGGGGATTGTCACCGTACTCGCAAGCCGTTCGCTTTGGACCAAACCATTGCATGTAAATAGAGGGGGGGGATATACTTTTAGATATATATATAGTACGGGCATGCCCTAGTATATATATACATACAGTATATATATATATATATATATATATATATATATACATACATATATATATATACATACAGTATATATATATATATATATATATATATATACATACAGTATATATATATATATATATATATATATATATATACATACAGTATATATATATATATATATATATATATATATATATATATACATACAGTATATATATATATATATATATATATATATATATATATATATATATATATATGGTTCCGGGTTCGGTTGCGAGAGGACGCTGGCGTTGCATATTCGCCGCTTCTCCGACTGGATGGATGTACAGGGTCTGCTTCTACCTTTCTGACCTGACATCTCACACCTGTCCTGCCTTTTCACACCCGCACGTGCCGCGTGTTCTCCGGCTGGATAACGGAATCTGCTTTTGATGGTACGGAATACGGAATTCGAAAGGCCCGCTCCCGTTGATTGTGGCCGTGGCCTTGTTTGCCGGTGGCCTTGTGGCCTTGTTTGCCGCTGTGGTCTTGATTAGCGGCTGCAGTCGTTTGCCGCTGCGTTTGCCGCTGCGTTTGCCGCTTTGCCTCCTCGACCTTGGCCTCGTACTCGTCCCTTCGCTCCTGCCTGGCATGGCTCTGAAGTACTCCGCCGCAAGGCTTCTTCTGCTCAATACCCGCTCCACCCCATCATGCATCTCTGCCATCAAATCAAATGGACTCCTCCGACGACCCAGGTACATTCACCGTGGCTCCGGTCGCAAGTTTGTTTATTTGCAATCAGGTCACTCCATCCCCGTCCTCTGGTCGGCTCAGCGCACTCTCACTCTTCGTCCCAGCGCACCTGGTCACAGCAACCCACACGATCGCACCTCTTGCCTACGAACCCTGGCTAAATCACCTGAATTCATCCCTGCTGTTCAAAACAACATCAAGCTCACCCTGTTCAACACCCGGTCCCTCAACAATAAATGCCTCATCCTGAACGAATACATCCTGGATAACAAACTGGACTTTCTCTGTCTCACCGAAACCTGGCAACAACCTCTGGACTACTACACACTCAACCTCACCACACCCAATGGATATTCCTACGTCAATAAACCACGCTCGGAGGGCCGAGGTGGTGGAATTGCCGTTATCCACCGTCAAGACATCAAGACCAACCTCATCTCCATCTCATCTGCTCCATCATTTGAACACCTGGCTTTAAAACTCTCTGGTCACACGCAGTCAGTCATGGCTGTCGTCTACCGCCCTCCCAAACCACACCCATCATTCCTGTCTGACTTCTCCTACTTTCTGACCCAGCTATGTTCCCTCTCCCCCTCAATCCTCCTCCTTGGTGATTTCAATATCCACATGGACTCCACCGACTCCACAATAACCACTGACTTCACTGATTTACTCACCTGCTTTAACCTCACTCAACATGTCGACTTTCCTACCCATATCCGTGGTCACATTTTGGACCTTGTCTGCTCCACTGGATTAAATTTGCACCATCTCTATGGCTCCGACCTCACCCTCTCTGACCACTTAGCCATCACTCTGACCATCAACATCCCCGCCCCAACACCAAGGCATTATCGCACAATCAACTTCCGTAAGCTAAACGCTCTTTCACCTACCTCATTCTCATCCACCCTCTCTGAAAAAATGTCCACTTCTCCCTTCATTGACCTCCACACCCCTTCCGACCTCACTGACTACTACAACCACACTCTCTCCTCCTGCCTTGACCAGCTTGCGCCTGTAAAAACCAAAACAGTTTCTTTCACCCATTCTGCTCCCTGGTTTACCCCTGAACTCCACCTGATGAAAACTCGTGCTCGCCAACTTGAAAGACTCCGCAATAAAACGGGTCTCACAGTTCACTCCCAAGCCTACAAGGACCACATACAACACTACAAAGATGCCCTCTCCCGCGCCCGCTCTGCCTACTACTCTCAAATTATCCACTCTGGCTCCGGAAACCCAAAAGCACTCTTCTCGACAATAAACAAACTCCTCCGCCCCCTGAACACCACCACCCAGTCATTCACAGTAGACAACTGCATCTCCTTCCTCTCTTTCTTCCAACGCAAAATTGACAACATCTACAACAGCTTGACCACCGCCGCACCCGCTCCCCCTCCAACCACCTGCCCCCCCTTGTCCTGCCATCCCCTGTCTCGGTTCTCCCCAATCTCTCCTACTGACCTCTCTGAACTCCTCATAGGAATGAAAACTGCCACCTGCACTCTTGACCCCATCCCCTCCAGCTTTGTCAAAGCCTCCCTCCCTGCTCTCTCTCCACTTATCATTGCAACAATAAACTCCTCCCTGTCTACAGGCATCGTCCCACCTTCCCTCAAAATTGCTGCTGTTACCCCCATTCTAAAAAAACCTGGTCTAAACCCTGACACCCTAAACAACTTCAGACCCATCTCCAACCTACCCTTTCTGTCAAAAGTTTTGGAACGCGCTGTAGCCACTCAACTCAAACATCATCTCTCTGCCAATAACTTGTATGAAACATTCCAATCCGGATTCCGCTCCAACCACAGTACTGAAACTGCTCTCCTCAAAATCACCAACGACCTTCTCTCCTCTCCTCTGACGCTGGCAACCTCAACATTCTCGTCCTCCTCGACCTCAGCGCTGCCTTTGACACCATCGATCACACTATCCTCCTCACCCGACTTGAATCCACCTTTAACGTCACCGGCACTGCCCTCTCTTGGATTAAATCATACCTCTCTGACAGATGCCAGTTCATCTCCATCAATAACTGCAAATCCCCCACTGCTCCCCTCCCCCAAGGTGTCCCCCAAGGTTCAGTTCTTGGCCCCCTCCTCTTCATCCTTTACCTGTCCCCGCTCGGTCACTTAATCCGCCGTCATGGTCTCCAATTCCACTGCTTCGCCGATGACATCCAGCTTTTCATCTCCACCAAGTCCGTCTCCACCGACACCCACTCTATCCTGACAAACTGCATCACTGAAATAAAATCCTGGCTTCAAATCAACTTCCTCAAGCTTAACTGTGATAAATCTGAAATAATCATCATTGGCCCAAAAACGCTCACAAAATCCACCCATAACTTTGCCCTCAACATCGACGGTATCCCAGTATCCACCTCCCCTCACATCCGGAATCTTGGCGTCATCTTTGACCAAACCCTTTCCTTCGACAAATACACTAAACAGATCACAAAGTCAGCCTTCTTTCACCTGAAAAACATTGCCCGTCTCCGCTCATCCCTCTCCTCCACGGCTGCAGAAACCCTCATCCACGCCTTCATCACCTCCCGTCTGGACTACTGCAATAGCCTCCTCTATGGTTCACCCTCAAAAATCACCAATAAACTCCAATACATTCAGAACTCCGCTGCCCGTCTACTCACTCATTCCCGGACCCGTGACCACATCACCCCCGTCCTTTACAAGCTTCACTGGCTCCCCATCCCCCAGAGAATCCAGTACAAAATCCTCCTCTTGACATACAAAGCCCTCCATAACCTGGCCCCATCCTACCTGGCTGACCTCCTCTCCAGACACACTCCCACCCGCAACCTCCGCTCTGCTGGTACCAACCTCCTGACCCCCTCCATCCGGACCAAATTCAGATCCTGGGGGGACAGGGCCTTCTCCATCGCTGCTCCCACCCTCTGGAACTCACTACCTCACACCATCAGAGACTCCTCCTCACTCACCACATTCAAAACATCACTAAAGACCCACCTGTTCAACGCTGCATTCAACATTCAACCCACAGCATTTAACCCCTGACTATCTCTTCTCCTTCTCCCTCCTTTTGCTTTAAATATTTCCCTATTGATTCTTGTCTTATATATATATGCCGTATATCGCTGCTGTTTGTTTTCTTGATTCTTGTCTTTTTGCAATTGTTGTTTTCATGTATTGTTATGCATTATGTTTTCCACTCTGTCAAAGCGCCTTTGGGCTTCTGGAAAAGCGCTATACAAAATAAATGAATTATTATTATTATTATATATATATATATACATACAGTATATATATATATATATATATATATACATACAGTATATATATATATATATATATACATACAGTATATATATATATATATATATATATATATATATATATATACATACAGTATATATATATATATATATATATATATATATACATACAGTATATATATATATATATATATATATATATATATACATACAGTATATATATATATATATATATATATATATATATACATACAGTATATATATATATATATATATATATATATATATATATATATATATATATATACATACAGTATATATATATATATATATATATATATATAATACATACAGTATATATATATATATATATATATACATACAGTATATATATATATATATATATATATATATATATATATATATATATATATATATATACATACAGTATATATATATATATATATATATATATATATATATATATATATATATATATATATATATACATACAGTATATATATATATATACAGTCATCCCTCGCTATATCGCGGTTCACTTTTCGCGGCTTCGGTACATCGCGGGTTTTTCTCGCTAGTATATGTAAAATTATATCGCGGATTTTTCGCTATATCGCGGGATTTTGCGGTATAAATGTATTTTTATATACTACTATTTTAAATATTTTTGTGGTAAAATAAGCATTTTCTAGCCTAAAAAAATTAAAAAACGTAAAAAAATAAGAAAAATACAGTTATTAAAACATATTACAAGAAATAAAATACTGTACATAGTGTACAGTAGAAGGAGAGACAAAGAGTCGTGCGTATGGAAAACGCAGATGCGGCAGCTTCCACTTGCGTCGTTACCCACGTAATGGGTAACTGTAATGCTCTTTCTGGCTGTGCAGTACATTCATCATCGTCATCACCTTCATCGTCATCAGTACTGCACAGCTAATTCATCATCATCATCTTCATCACGCAAGTATGTAGTATTGAAGAGCCGGGGCTCTTGCTTGATACGGACGAAATGACGGGCAAGACACAAACTCGTCCGAGAAGACATTTATTCTCAAAACCAACTCGGGAACACTGTAAAGCCCGTTTATAGGGCTGCATTATAAAGCACAACCAGGCACTGAAACCGAAAGCCACGCCTCTCAAGCGTGGCGTGCTTCGGTGGTCACGTGATCAACAGGTGTAGCTGATTATACCCGCACGCGCGACACGCTTTGGTGGTCACGTGACCAGCCACTTGCGCCGCGGATCCCCGCCGGTGACGTCACCGGCTGGAGCAAGGAGATTCTGATGCTGGTCTTGCTTGGGGAACCCAAGTATCTTCAATATCTCGCTACAGTATCTTCAATGGTGAGTACCCATTAGAATTTTATATGTTGTTAAAATTACGTATGTTTAAGAGTGTAAAAAGTGTTTAAGAGTATAGGAAGTGTTTATAAGAGTATGGGAAAGGTTAATAAGAGTGTGGGAAAGGTTAATAGGAGTGTGGGGAGGGTCATAAAGCTTAAAAATATATATAAATAATAAAATAAAAATATGGTCGCTACTTCGCGGATTTTCGTCTATCGCGGGGGGTTCTGGAACGTAACCCCCGCGATAATAGTCCTTGAGCCAGACCAAAAGTAATGCTCCGGCGGGGGGAGTAATTCTCATTATGATTTTCCATTAGACCAATGTCTCAAGTGTCAGAAAAGGTGTGATGGACATCTGAGAACGGTAGCTTAGTGCCCGGATGGACGCCATCTTTGAAACCACCCAGCTCGAAAATGCCCATTTGGTGGGGTACATTGTTGCACGTGTATCTGGACTTCTATACTAGCTATCGATGTGCGGTTGACGACTAAATATACGTCCGATGTGTACCGTCTAAATAAAAAATAATATGAAGCATTTTGTTTTAGATTAATTATTATAAAAATCAATTATCGAAAAAAAATCATATATTTTTCAATATTTTATTATTAGACTTGCTTTTTTTAGTGAAACAACACTGGTATGATTTTCCAAATTATGCATTGTGCTACACCGTTTATCTGTCTATAAAAATAACTCAAAAACTAAAACATATCATCCACCACGAGTTTACAACAAATAAATGTAAAGAGGCATAAAATGACTTAGGCCGCCGCTGGCATTATCTATTCTGACGATAACGCAAGTTAGGAATGTCGTACGGAGAGGATTTTAACACCATACGATATCTAATAAGCAGGCGGAAATTGTTACATAGGAAATCTGCACTTTGGTGGCCATCTTGGATTTCAAAATGGCCGCCAATTATATTAATTATTCATTACTAGAGTTTGGAAAGACGTATGGAGCTGATTTTAACACCATACGATGTATATTCCTAATAAGCAAGCGGAGGTATCATTGAACATGTCATGTTTTAGTCAAATAACACCGGTATGATCTTCCAAATTATACATTTTGCTAAACCGTTTATCTGTCTATAAAGATTTTCAGGCAATTTGGCCTGCATTATAATAGAGAACAACATATGCTATACAATATACAGTGCACACAAAGTTAATCATCAGAGTCGCCATCAGAGTCATTGGCATCCTGAGCCACGATAGCATCATCCTGCACCATGTTGGAGCATCCCTGCAGCTTACACACAACAGTGCACTTCAACCCATTCAGTATGCAGGAGCAATCTGACGGTCGACACGTCCTTCTGCATGTGCATGAGATGAGATTCAAGACGACATCTGGAGCTGGTAGACCCGCCATCCATCGGATTGTGAGCGAACCGCCATCATCGAGTTCCCAACCATGTCCTGCTGATGGTGTTGGGACGTCTGGTAGGTTTTCAAGGCTGCGTCGCCAGATAGCCGCCTGATAGTTGGCCCTAAGCGTATGCTGCATCAAGGAGTCTTCACAAGGCGGCAATTGTCCAGATTCGATCTGGCCCTTCTTTGCACAGAACATGTGATAACGGAGCGAATTAACACCGACGATCTTCGTGTTCTTGGCGTACAGCTGACACGTGAAGGCCTGAATGCTATTGAAGACGTCTGTTGGTACATTCCACGAAGATCCCAGATCTGTGAATGCTTGAAGATACAGCTCATTCGCTTGCACAAGCTTCAAAGCCTTTATCTTTCCTTGGCTAGCCAGAGCACTCACAGTGTCACACCCGCTCCATGCATGAAGCCCTGGCAATGCACTGCAAACTCCAGACCCCAATACCGCAGCCAACTTTCCAACGTCGATCATTCTGACTCGAACCTTTGTTCCTCGTCTGATGAAGAGCTGCCTATCGATGGTTCTGCTGAGATGAAGACTGATGATCAGAACGTCGGTGTCATCTGCCACTAAGATGATCGTCTTGTAGTGGGTAGCGGCGTGCTTTGCGTGGAGAAACATACGCGTGTCTGCTTCCTCGTGGCTACATTCGAGTGCTTGCCTGTACAACTCGGGGCATTTTTCGTGGAGTTGCGTCATCTGTGCATAGTACACTGGTATATATCTAGCATAGTTCACCTTGTTCATTGCGAAACACCAAGGGATCACTCTTCTGACACAAGCCAAGTGAAGCATCCAGTCGCCTTCTCTATCCGCACGAATCAACCCCAGCAGGGTCTCTACCATATCAATATACATCATCCAGAAGCGAGCCAGGTCTCCATGTTTGGTTCGCAGAAAATGTAGGTATTTCGCGAACATGTCAAAGCTCTGTACACATGAATCATCATCGAGAGCAGCAGCGAGAGTCTCGTGACAAACATCCTGCTTGATGCTGCGAATTTTGAGGTCAGTGCTTCGAATCTGGGGTTCCTTGTCAGGATGATTGCTTTCTATCCACACCTGGAAGCCCTTCCAAATGATGCGCATTAGTGCCTCGTACATCAACTTGTGGAGTCGCACAGCACGGTTGTATTGCTTGCCTTCCAGAACCCTGTTGATGGAACCTTCAGCGATTACTCCTGACTCAACAGCTACATCCCGAAGGCCTGCATCTCCAAACATTTTCCCAATGCTCGACATGAAGTTACAGATGGTATGGAAGTTCCCCATCATGAGCACGATTCTTCCATATCGATCGACATCTTTCCATGCTATTTCGGTCGCCTTAGCAAATAGTGCCTGGTCTAGCACCACCGGTATACGCTCAAGCTGAAGTGATGACATGATGTTCAGAGCTTCTCTGAGGATTTCTTGCACTGTTGCCATATCTGTGGCAGGCGCGTTTATAGTCGGCAGGTAGCCAACTACATCTTCCGTCACCTGAACACGATCTCTAGTCATGATGTTGAAACCAGTCCACGAACTGATTGTCTGGTCGCATGGTTCCAGCATGCGAGTCATAATCCATACGTGATTTCGGCGCTGCGCAAGGGATGTTGCGCCTGCAAGAGTGTCAGAAAGATCTGCAGGCTTGATTGCAGGTGGGCCCTCTCGTTTCCCACCGCTGTATATTGGAACTAAATCGCTGGATGACGGGATAGATCGCTTCTTATCTGCTTTGGATACTGCCGATGGAGGTTGGGGCGGCAAACACGACTGCGACTTCGGTTGGACGATGATACCGTTGACGCGATGCGATGTTCCGCCACCACTCAGCGATTCCTCTAGCCTGTCGATGTTATCGAATGCTAATACAGTCGGGACCGAAGGGTGCACATGTGACGGAAGTGGTACTGTATCTTTCTCCACACTTGCTAATTTGTCTATGCATAGCGCTGTCTCGATTTCTTCCAGAACTGTGTACGAACATCCGTGCCCGAGTCGATTCAATATTCTGATGACCTCTGTATTACCGGTGAGCGTTTTCATGACCCACGGAAGTAGGACATGCTTCGATGTTCTGATGGTACCCCGGTGTACAGCATTGATGATATCTTGAGCCATCGACCATACCAGTGTGTCGGCACGCGCAGAGCTACCCCCACTCCCGCAAATCAAAGTATGCAGAAATACACGAAGAGAATCTGGTATCTTCACGTAATCTGAAGTGAGTTCTGCTGGCTGAGGCGGCCAACGTTCATTGTAATGAGCATCTTTGATCTGGTGTCGCAGTGAAGTAGCTGCACGCACAATGTTACTTTCACCGTCCGTTCGTTCAAATGCTTTCACTTCTGCTTTCAGGTTTACGCACTCTGCAGCAATCTCTCGCTTTGTCAGATAATTATCGGGCATCAAGTATACACGGTGTTTCACATTGAAGAAGATGAGCGATTCTCCAAACTCTCTTTGTAATGTGCGCTGCAGATTCTTCTTGATGGAGTCACGAACATCAACTGAAAATGTATCTGAAGACAGGATATCTGTTGCAACATCAACTATTGGAACAATCCTCGGGTTCAAGAACAAGTCAGTGCGAATGAAATTGAATATACATCGTATCATTTCTTTTTTCTCGATATTATCTTCAATGTCAGTTTCTACTTGAGGTTTTTGGGGCCGTGTGTAGTTTCTATAGCAGGAGAAGTGGTAGTGAGCCTCAGCTGCAACCATATCTCGTGTAGTCAATGCCAAAACTCTCTCATCATTGCGAGCTGTAGCAGCATCTCTTATTGTCTTATCTGCTCGAAGTTCAACAGCCAAGACAACTGTTTCACGGGTACGACTGCCTTTTATGAATTTTGAAGCACGCTGGCAAAAAATGCATTTATCATCGTAGACCGTTGAAGTTGATCCTGTCTCTTCCCGTGATGATCGCCGTCGCACCGCATCGCCAGTATCAACTGAAGAACTTCTAGCTGCATTGGTCAAAGTAGCTAGGTGGTTTTTGTGAGTGAAGTCTGATCTACAAGCCCTATGGTATAATATTGGAATATTAGGAAGTTCAACTGCGCCTTCTTGGACTAGCTTTAGAATTGGATAAAAGTTTCTAACTGCGGCTGCGTCACACAATGTCTTCCAAGAACTGTTGCCCGCTGCCTTGCTTAGTTCAGAGAGTGGCGACTTCTTGCTGCACAGGATGCACGTTCCGGACTCAGGTTCAATCTTCGCCCGTTTCGCCTCGACACCGGCCATCTCAGCTGAAAGAACAAAAAGACTGACGTTAGATTACTCCGATATCCGAAAAGCTCGCCAGCTTACATAGACATACTCATCCAAGTCAGTGAACATGTTAGATGGCGCCACAATACAACTCTATAATAGAGTTGTATGTGGCGCCATCTAACATGTTCACTTTTAGTTCTTAAGCCACCCACCCCCCCCCCCCCCCCCCTCAGAAATTAATCAGGTCACCGCAACAAATCTCAGACTGAGATATAGAATATAGAATATAGATATAGAATAGACTGACGTCACTTTCGGCACTGGGTTCTGTGGGTTGATTATCGGCGGGAAATTCCAACTGACATAGTTTCGGTTTGTGGAAAGTGCATGCCTTTTCATATATTTTTTGTGTAAACTCGTGGTGGATGATATGTTTTAGTTTTTGAGTTATTTTTATAGACAGATAAACGGTGTAGCACAATGCATAATTTGGAAAATCATACCAGTGTTGTTTCACTAAAAAAAGTACAAGTCTAATAATAAAATATTGAAAAATATATGATTTTTTTTCGATAATTGATTTTTATAATAATTAATCTAAAACAAAATGCTTCATATTATTTTTTATTTAGACGGTACACATCGGACGTATATTTAGTCGTCAACCGCACATCGATAGCTAGTATAGAAGTCCAGATACACGTGCAACAATGTACCCCACCAAATGGGCATTTTCGAGCTGGGTGGTTTCAAAGATGGCGTCCATCCGGGCACTAAGCTACCGTTCTCAGATGTCCATCACACCTTTTCTGACACTTGAGACATTGGTCTAATGGAAAATCATAATGAGAATTACTCCCCCCGCCGGAGCATTCACTTCAAAATATGGCCGGTTGGCTC